>NC_048920.1:3451889-3511995 GCF_011077185.1 Oxyura jamaicensis
TTTTTTTTTTTTTTTTTTTTTTTTTTTTTTTTTTTTTTTTTTTCTGAGACTGGGCTAAGCATCTGCTGGTGTTTAAGGATTTTGTTATTTGGAAGGAGCTGACAATTACCTCTAATTATTCAAACTAGGTCAGGTTCTTCAGTGTAGTTTTATGCAATGACTGTTGGATGGAAGTTAGGCCCAATGGTCACTGGAGAGCAAAATCCACCTCTCTTCTTTCACATAAAGGAAAAAACAAACAAACAGACAAAAAACTTCCTCCCATAAACAACAGGTCCTTGTCTCACAGGACTTGACCTGTGTGTGTCCCTGACCTGTTATACGACTTCCTGAATTGAGTTGACAACCGTGTTTTTGTATGAACACCTCAGGTGTTTTAGAGTTTGCCTGCAAATTTCACCAGAATTACTGGTGAGAACATATCACAGGCAGATCACCCTACACGTAAACAAAGAGCACAGCCTTTCTCTTCAGTGTTTAAGTACCTGGACAGTGGCCAAGTACCTTTCATTTCCCTTAACTCATAGATGGAGAAGTGCAAAGTCCCATCCACTGTAAGTGAAGAGTAGGTTTGAGACCACCTGAAGGAATCGAACAGGTACAAGTCTATGGGATCTGATGAGATGCATCCCAGGGTCCTAAAGAAATTGGCTGATGTAGTTGCCAAGCCTCTCTCCATCATCTTTGAAAAGTCCTGGCAGTCAGGTGAAGTCCCCAGTGACTGTAAAAAGGGAAACATCACTCTTTAATGTCCCTTCCAACCTGAGCCATTCTATGATTCTATGACAGATTATAAATAGTCTGGACAGTCAAGAGATTAGGTTCCTGCCTGATGGCTGAATGACTACAGAAGCTGCAGACAGGTAATTTTTCATTCTCTGAGCATGGGAAAATCTGGAATGAGTATTTCCAACATTCCTTCACTGGGAAACCTTTGTTACATGTCATTTATCTGCAGGGTAGTCCTGCACTCCAGCAGTTCAGATACCTTTATGAGTTTGAGGTAACCAATAGCCCCTTTGTGGACCTGTGTGTGTCATGCAGATGTGACTATAAAGGCTCAGCACTGGGACACAGGACATTTGACATTCTCTGTTCCAAAGACAAGTCAGTTGACCGCATGAAAGAATGCTGTGTCTGCTCTGCGCATGTTAACATCTTCACATGAAATTCACTACCCTGTGCCTCAGGATAACAAACATCTATGAAACCACTACTGTCTGCATGGATAGCACAGACTGAGACACCTCACAGTTGGTTATAACTTGTGTGATTGGGCTCCCACGATTACTGAGGTCTATAATGCTTTAAAACATGGCTTTGACTCTCTGGGTAAATCCAACAAAGATCTCAGCACCCCACTGACCCTAAGGTATGCTGGCACCCACGAGAACTCCCTCCTGCAAACGCACAGTCCTGACCTGTGTGCACTGCCTTGGGGAGGTGGTAACTCAGTGTCCCATGCAGTACAAGCAGACACTGTCAATTGGAAAAGATAAGGAGCAGAACATGTCCCAGCTCTGTATCTGCCACTCTCTGACCCTCCAGTCTTGAAATAAGCTTCAAGGGCTTTTAAGCCCTTGGCTTAAAACCTGGTGTCAGTGACAGGCTTCCAACTTATGGAGCAGGATGGTAGTAGCTACAGTCCATGCCTGTAGCAGTCTCTCCCCACGTTGGTCCCATCGGCTATTTCAGTGCTACAGGATGTGCCTGGCATGTCGGAGCATCACTGCTTGCCCATTCTTGGATTAGAATGCTCAAGAGGGTGAAGAGAGATAGTGTCCAAGGTGATGTCTTCAGATGCTCTGTCCACTGTTATTGGGAACTCAGGACAAGTCTAGTTTTAGTTCTCCAGAACTAAACAAGGGAGTGAAGGGAATTTCCAGGATGCTGGAAAAATTTCAAGGACAATTTTCTGATTGAAGTCTCCATGTCAAAATTCCCAGATTGCTTGGAAATTTCCTTTGGGACCTCAGGTACTATGTGAGAGCATGAAGACTGCATTTCAAACCCCTGTGAGCAAAGGATACCTCATTCCTCTCTCTCAGGAGCACTTATCTACCATCCTGGAAGGGCTTCTAATGCCCCCAGAGCTGGCAACTCCTCTTTACATGAACAATGCGACAAGTTCTCCTTGGCCATTCTGACAGGGTACTTGTCAAATGCATGGCTTGACCCTCTTCTCCTGCGAAAGGAGCTACTGCACAGTAGGGATGGGCGAATGTATGATATGGAGAGTGGGACAATGTCAAAGGGGAAGGGTGTCCCCTTGGAAAGGCTCAGTGTCCCCTTGGAGAAGTATGAACTTTTAGATGCTCCCAATGTCCTCTTCAAGCCAATGTTCAATCAGGGCTCAGCATACCTGAGAAAGACCTCCACAATCACTTTCTGCACAGCAGGAAACGCTGGAAGGTGCAGAGAGTTAAGGAACTGAAAGACCATTGAGGGCATTGCCCTAACCAGCCTCTCTCCTCTTCGTTCTTCCATTGACCAAGGAAAAGGGGTGGTAACTGGATGCTAGTGCCAAATACACGGGAAACTAGGTGAGCCATTTCCAGATGTCACTTGGGTGTGATGCTGGTTACCCTGTAATCAGCTTTGCTCCACCTTGATGACACATATGAATAAAGTTCTTGAAATGATCACAGTATAGTGCTGTTTACAGAGAAAATTCGTATGAAAACAGGAAGAATTCACATATATCCCGATATGGAGCACAATCTCAGTTAATGAGATGGTTAAAATGGTACAAGCACAACTGGAAAATATGCTGCACTGAAAGGCCAGTAAATTCAAATTCCTTCTCTCTAATTACATGTGATTGCTTTTTGGCAAGCGCTCAACCTGCCAGAACAGTGAGGTTTTACAAACATTCACATAGGCATTAGATCATTGTTTGAATGAGTTATTCGCAGCCCAAATCTGAAGTAAAAACATAGTTTAAGGAAGACCATATTGAACAGGATGAAGCTGTCTGCTTTCATGTCTCCTGATTGTCTCTGGACACCCAAGATCCCCTCTAGCTGCACTTCATTCACATCACAACAGCTTTCATGGCCACGGATGCTGTTGTGGTCTTCTCATACAAACTTAACACTTCTGCAAACAACAGGCTATGGATGAATTCCTTTGGCTTACTGTAGACTGGAAATGGTAGCTTTGAAATGTATGTGATAGGAGTTCAGGAAGGGCTCTGTGCACACCCAGTGCTCGAGATGGTTCACAGCACAGGTGGCTATGGGCAGCTAGTATAAGCATTTATGAATATACACTGGTGATCTTTGCTGATCTGCTCATGTGGTATAACCATATTAACACTTAACCTTCTCCATAGCACTAAATATTGCAATACGCATGCACTACAACATCACTCACCATTTCCAGGAGGAGGGTGGTGCCTTATGAGAAATACCATTGGCAGCAAATGTCATTGTTGGGAAAACAAATTTCTCTATATCAGACCTTTCTGCATTGCCACACATCTTGAAATAGGCCTCTCCCCTTTGTATTATAATAAACTTTTTGGTTTGCTGTAGTGAATTGCATCTTTGCCTCTGCTGGAACAGTTTGGCAATAAGACATCAAAATGCCTGAGCTCTGGAGCCCTGGGTCATCCTCTAGCAAAGCCTTCGTGAAACAGCAGGTGCTAACTCAGCTTCATGGCAAAGGTGGTGAGGATAAAATAGAACTAACAGAATCTGCTGGTCTCTTGGGTGAGTACCAATGCCTTGACAAATCCATCCGAAGCCAGAGGATGGAAGACCCAGAGAGGAAAGAGACTGCAGTACCTGACACAGATCGATGGACCAGACTGAATGGGGCAAGCTGATGCTGTACAAGAGGTGGCACCAGAAGAGCTGTGTAGCACGAGACTTGTGCTGGCATCTTTCTTACTTCAAAGTGCAGCTTTGAGTTTGAGGAGAACCTCTGGCAGCTAGGCTGTTGAGCCTAGTGGGTCACGAGTAAAAATACTCCGAATTCTGGCAACCAACCCGCCTGTTGCATGGAGCACTGAATGGTGTGGCTTCCACCTCAGAGGCACTTGTAGGACACTCCTTGCCTTACATGTGCTTCCTAAATTAGATCTCCTGAGACTGACATTGGCCTTTTAAGAGGGAGGTGAGATTGTTAGTAACCAATGTTATCCATTAAACAGGAATCAGCAGCTTTTATTAGACTTTGAGGTGCTGTAAAAGGAAACGAGGGAGTGTACAACATCATGAGCCCATTCACCATCCCCAGAGGAGACACTTTGCCTGGCACAGAGGGTTTTTCAGTCAGGCATTCTTGCAGGTTACTGTAATTATTAAGTAACCTAATGCTGCTTAGTTACAGCAAGCCCCAGACTAAACACAAGGAGCTTTGTGGAAATGCAAGAAGATAGACATAAGGTTTGTCAAGGGCAGATCTCCTTCTCCTGAGGCTGAAGAGAAAGAAAACTCGAACTGGAAAGGAACTATCTGATGACTGCCAAGTTCTCCACCCAGGAAAGTCAGAGTATGCAGGATCCTTTCTCACCAAATCATAGCCCTAGCTATATAATCTGTCTGCCACCAGCTGTGTTGCTGGCATACAAAAAATAAATAAAAAATGGCTAAACTATGGCATAGCAGCAAAAAGCATATGCACTGCTATGAAGACTGCAGTCATTCTGTTCATACAGCTCTCTTCCAGAATGTGCTCAGAGATAATCAACACCTGTTGGCAAAGGATCTTATAGACTTTTGGTCCGTGGTTTCATTTCAAAGATGGTCTTGCAGTTGAGTGTTTATCCACGAGCAGATTTGGCAATCATGGCACCATCCTCCAAGACAATGGAAGCAGTGGAAGAAAGGAAAAAAAAAAGAAAGAAAGAAAGAAAAATAAATAAATAAATAAAAGATTCATAAGGGTGTTCACTCAGTGAGCTTCTAGAGGTCTCTTCAGGACTTTGAGTTGGCATAATGCTCAAGACTACATCAGGTTGGCTATCACTTTGTCTACCTAAGTTTTGGAAATACTCAAGGATGGAGATCACTAGGCTCTCTGGTGAACTGTACCAGGGCTGCAACTCCTCCTGGGAAAAATGTTTTTCCTCATATCCAAACTACATCTCCAAGCAAAAATTTGTGGTCAGCAACCTTTGTTGCATTGTTTAGTAGTGCCAAGAGTACTTACAGCCTCCTCTTTACCAGAAAAATCAGCTTATCTCCCTCAGCTTTTTCTCTCAGGACACGCTCCAGACCACTTCCATATTTACTTGCCAGCTCATCTCCATTTTTTTCCATATTCCTTTTGATCAACAGGCCCACATACTGGCCATATTGTTCTAGGTATGGTCTCACTAATGCAAAGTAGCTGGGGATAACAATGTCCTTTATCCAGCCTTGCAATATATCTGTATATTCCACCCCAGGTGCAGAATTTAGAACCTCTCTTTGTTGACATTCACAGTGTTTCTGTTGGTCCAGTTCTGAAGTTTCTCCACTCTGCAGTGAAACTCTTCTCTTTGTTTTGTTGGTCACCATCATTAAAGTTAGTGTCATCCACAAATGTGCTGAAGATGTGCTGTGCATGGGCATTCAGGTTCCTAGTGAAGATACTGAACAATATGAGTTCTTCTATCAACCCCTAAGGTAATCCAACAACTGTACATCAAGCCACTAGTAACTCACTAAATTTTGAGTCCAACTGTCCAGCCATTTTTTAACCACTCAACAGTCTATTATTAAGTATTCTTTATCAACTTTATAACAAAAATGAGGTAGGAGATGTTACCAGAAGTCTTATTAAGGACAAGGTCTTACATCCACTGCCCTCCTCTTTACACAGTGAGCATACATTGGGCTGGTGAAACATGATCAGGCCTTGGTAAATCCATGCTGAACTTTTGTGATTATCTTTTCATCCTTTATATATCTGGGAATAGATTCTCTTCCACATAAAAAAATATCTGCAGCTGAAGAGCCTGTAATTCTCAGCTCTAGCTGTATTTGCTGTAAGCAATACCATGACTGGGCTTTCCCTCCAGTGTTATTATTAAACTGATGGGTAAAATTTCATCACATGAATTTGATTTTTTTTTTAAAAAAAAATATAGAGATGGAGAGAAGAGATTGTTGTGATACGAAGGAGGCAGTAGGCAGAATCAATGAGTAGGAACAGAGCAGACAGCAATATGTGGTTGTTCCCTTTCTGTGTAGGAGAGTTGATTACACTGGGGATAGCAGAACTGCCATGTTGTCCAAAGCTGCTTTCCTCTCTGATGCCGTACAGATTTGACCTGCATCAAGAGGAGATGCACAACCTGCCTAGGTGTGCTGTACAAAAACAGAGTGAGTTCCCACATGCTTCTGGAATGAAGAATTTTGGCAAGAAATAGAACCTGTGTTATGAGCTAGAGCTTAGACAGATTAATAAATGCAAATGGCCTAACTGACAACAACAGCAAATTCACTGTAGTGCAGGAGGGAGGAGTGGCAATGCAACATAAATTCTGGAATGGCTGAGAAGTATTCTTGACTTCTTCCTTAAAACAAAACAAAACAAACAAACAAACAAAAAAACATACCCACTCTTGCTTCCCCCACCATTTGCTACTACATGTGCAAGAATAAGGAGAACTTGGCATTAAGCATGTTTTGACAGACATACTTATTTCTTCTATACTCCACTAAACACCAATTTTAATCCTGAGCAGTTTGTCCCACATCTACAAAGAGATAAACCCAGATTTATTTTCCAAAAGAAAGAATAAGACTTCCAGGGAGCATTTGACTGAAATCTTGGTCTGAAAAGTCATATTGAATGAAATTCCACTTGTTGTTGTTGTTATTTTTAGTTTTGTTGATATTGGTTTTGTTTCCCAATAAAGCTTATAAAATAAGGTATGTTCCCACCAGAGAGTTACCATTCCAGCTATGGAGATACAATAACTGAGCACACAACAACTGTCACATTCTACTGCATTGTTTTCCAAAAATTCAGATTCAATAAAAAATAGTGGTGTATATGAGAGGGTGGTTGCGCACTGGAACAGGCTCCCCAGTGAAGTAGTCACTGCAAAAAGCATGTATGAATATAAGAAATATTTGGACTGTGCACTAAGTCACATGGCCTAAACTTTTGGGTAGACCTGCACGATGCAAGGAGTTGGGCTTGATGATCCTTATGGGTCCCTTCCAACACGGAATATTCTATGATTCTATGATTTTGGTTAGAGAGAAAGATGCAGGAATAAAAATTGAATGTAAATGAAGGATAGACATCTGTGAAAGTTTTGAGAGAGCTGCCAGCCAACAATAAAAAACTATATTGCCAAGAACATTTTTCAATTAGAATCCAAATTTAAAGATTTCTTATTAAGGAGGTATGAAGAGAAAACAAACAAAAGCTACACACAATGTTCAGATGATTTGAACTATCCTGTAAAAGTTCTCACTGATGTGCCATTGTATTTTGGAAATAACATGGAATTTATGCTCTGTTTTAAATTGATTTTAGAATGCAAACTTTGTGTTGCAAGCAATGGCTTTGTTAAGATCTAAGTCAACAAAAAGCTTAGAGGTTTTTTGAATATTAATGTTTCATTTCATCATCTTGTGAAATATTAGTTATTATCTTCATCCTCATGATATGGGAATTTCATAGCAAAGCTAATGACCTTCCTAAGGTCATACTCTGATGCAAGTGACAGAGCCAGGAAGAAAAATAATCACTCCTGGTTTTTAAGTATTAAGCAACTCTGCCTCCCTCAAATGAGTAATACAAACCATTTGTTTTCTTGCTCAAACATCAGAATCCATAAAATGAAAAGAAACTCAGAAGATGGACTTTTGTCCCATATATGTAATCCATCATTGCCATTACAAGACCTTTTAAATGTGCCTTCTTAATCCACACACATTACTGAGCTATGAGAAGCTGCACAGACTTCCCATCACAGAGACCTGATTTCACTCCATACACTTCAATATAAACTCAAAGACTGTTTGGCTTATAGAATTACACTAGGAAAGCCCAGGTGTTCAGACTAACCAGTTTGCAGTCTTTCTTTTAGTGCACTTTGGATCACTGAATGGGCACACAATGGCTGATTGTCAGCGTGAGGCCGAAGGGAGCTGACACATTCCCAGAGAAAAATGCCTTTGCTATGTGTTTGGAAGGTTACACAGCTGTAAGTCAGACTCAGGAGTTGAAACCCTGGAGGGATTTTTCCCTCAAACACACACGTGTTATGGAAGGAAGCTCTCCTGTAGATTGACATGCCGTTAACTCCTGCTGGTGGGAGCCCATTCCAATGGCTGGAAGTCCTTTACAACCTGAAACTGCTGACTGCATGTCCTGCTTGTCTTGACTCTTGTCTCATCTGTGGCCTAGTGACTTGGCCTGGCTGGTATTTATTTTCTCATGTGATAAGAAACAGGCTCTTCTCTGAACTCATTATTGGTGGGAATACTGCAGTGAAGTGAGACTGAGACCTGCACTATACAATATCAAATACTCAAGGAGGAGAAATGGAACTTTGTCCAATATGCCATTTATTTTTATTTTTATTTTTATTTTTTTAATAAAAATAAAAATAAAAATCTCTGATTTACCAGCTCCCAGGCTTGCCATCAGCTGGAGCAAAATGAAATAATGAGCTAAATGAGCCCAAATGCATTTTAAGGATCTAGTTTACCATCCTCACAATGGGAAATTATCTTTATTATAGAGGACTAGGCTAGAAGAGAAAAAGCATATCTTTGATGTTCTATGCTTGTATTTATTTACGTAAGTTTTTAAAATGCTCTGGGCTTTCACATAATAAACACATTTACATAATAAATCAATGAGATTATTGACTGTAATAGAAACTGAGCATGGCAATACACTGTCAAATTTAGATATTGTCCTCCACTGCCATGTCACAACAGTTTACAAATATTAAAAGCAGAGACCAAGGTAAGGGAGACCATTAAAAGGATAAAAATAGGTTAGATTGTCAGTGATATGTGAACAAGAGGGAACTTGAGTCATGAGAGGAATATCAGGAAAATGTTGAATGACACTGCTCCATGTTAGGATTTACAATGGTTTCACAGCCATGGAGGGCCCTACATGGCAGGACATTTTAATTACAACAACAGTGTTTCTCCAATGGTCTGTGTCTAGGTGAACAGAAACCTTCTCTCATTCTCTCATGTAAATCCTTTGCAACAGGTTCCTTCTCTCCCATTTGGAAAGATTTCTGTCTTTCAGACTGGGCTCGCTGTATTTGTACCAGCCATCCCCCCGCACACAGGAGTCGTGGTAATTTTAACTTCTACATTTTGAGTCAGTATGGTAAGGTTGCATTAACACAGCACAAAGGCTGAACGCTCCTTCTAAGATTGAACTTTCATAGATTATTCTGGGAATCTACTTAATAAGTCATATCTAAGAATCTCAGGAATAGGCTTGGGCTTACTTTGATATTGACTGTGCTTGTACTTTCAATAAACCTGAAACCGTCTGCTGCAAAACCAGGTTTTAAAATGCATGTAGCTTCTTTCACTGGGAACTGAGCACTGAAATCCAGCTCAGGGAAGTAAATAACAAAAAACAAGAGCTAAAACACAAAGGTAGATATACAGATCTCAGGATTCAAGAAATTCATCTCTCCTTCCTGCCAGCTGCAATGTTGTCAAGCTATCTTTCAAGTTCCCATTCTCCCCAAAGCTCTTAGCAGTCTTTTAGGTCCCAGTTTTCCTGACTTCCTCAGTCACCACAGGGCAAATTCAGAGTCCATTTACAACATCATCAATGCAGTGCAGCTCCACAGGCTTCAGAACAGTTTTTCTGAGAATAGAATTTGGCTTTTAAGGGCTTGCTTATGCCAAAGGAAAGAAAGATACACAAGCCAACAGGGTCCACTGTAGCCAACCTGTAAGGCCCGGACTATGTTAATGGCTATGAGACTTTAAAAACTTTTACAGCAGCTTTATTTGTTTATTGGTTTCCCTTGCTATAGCTGTTCTTGATTTCCACCCCATAAGCAGAGGTGGAAGGCCCTAGGGAGTGTGGGAATGACAGAGTAGAAGCAGTTAGAAAGGACAAGGATTCTAGCAATTCCTTTGAAAAACAGATTTACACTTGTGATTTGGCATCTGCTTGGAAAATTTTACTATTTTTGTCTTTGAAATGAAATGAGAGCAGCTTTGGCAATGGCTATAGGAATGATACAGGCAGCACTGTATCATGAATGTTTATGACAGAGTCAGATCTGGTTATAGTGGGGAGGAGAGAAAGAAAGAGAAAGAAAGAGAGAAAGAGAGAGAGAGAAAGAGAGAAAGAAAAGAAAAAAGAAAAGAAAATAAAAGAAAAAAGAAAAGAAAAGAAAAAAGAAAAGAAAAGAAAAGAAAAGAAAAGAAAAGAAAAGAAAAGAAAAGAAAAGAAAAGAAAAGAAAAGAAAAGAAAAGAAAAGAAAAGAAAAGAAAAGAAAAAAGAAAAGAAAAGAAAAGAAAAGAAAAGAAAAGAAAAGAAAGAAAAAAGAAAGAAAGAAAGCAGACTATGAAGGGTGCAGGATTTGAGGCCAGACTGAGTTGCTCACACACAGTGGGACTCCCTGGAGAGGCATATGGTTTCCTCTTGTTTGACTCAAACCCAGCTGGGGACCTAGATAAACAATAGCTGGGCTCAGCAATCCTGGGTAAATACAGAATGGAGACAGTTGTGGTTAAGCAAATAATTCAGAATGGCTTTATTATGGGCTCTCTACCAACCTCAACAAATCCCCCTCTGCTCCCCCAGCCTCCTTGCCTCTTGGTTTCTGGATTTCTCAGGCTGGGTGCAGCTGAGCATGAACGACTGATACCACTACATCCAGTAGGAGACAGGCACTGCACTGGAGGGGTGTTTTCAGTGGCATTGTTTGAGCAGCCCTGGAAAAAAAAAAGAGCAGACACAACTGTACACAGTCTTGTTTGTGAGAAAATAGCCACCTTAACACAAAAACTGGTCTATAGTCATCCATGCAGGTGACTGTAATATACCCCTCAATATTGGAGAAGTATATGAGTATTGAGGAGTATATGAGTATATGTTAGCCTACTCCTTCACACTCCTAAAGGAGGGAAACAATCAGCTCTCCTGCAAGGTGTGAATCTTCTGCAAAACAAGACATTCAGGTAATAAATTCAGAAGTAAAAATGCTTCCACTGAAGGCAGGAAAAACAAACAAACAAACAAACAAAACAAAAAACAGTGTACATCTCTTCTGCAGTGTTAGTTTCTGCAAGGAGCTGTTGTCTCCCAGCCTGTTCTTCTCTCTGGATGAGTTTATATTCCCTTCTTCACTAACCTCAGCAGAATTCATAATGCAATAATAAGCCAAAGGGTACCAGGGATGTTCTGTGCAGGTGTTCAAAAATACAGCCAGTCCAGGTGGTGACTTTCTCAAGACTGAGATATGTCTCAGAGCTGAGATAAATGTCTATCTCCAAAGTAGATGATGCAACATCTGCACCTGGAGCTGGCCTCTGCAGTGCATTTCAGAGCTGTAGGCTGTCTCCACTGGTTTTATGAGAAAACTGGTGCCCCGATGCATACATGGAATACCCTTATGCTGAGCAGGGAATCCAGAGCAAGCTAGAGTAATGCAGGAGTTCTGCTGGAGTCTAGATTCAGTGTAAAAACAGTAGGTGACCCTCTAGGCCTTTTCTATAACCCAGGAGTTATTACAGTTTTGTAGGAGTCAGGAACAGCCAAAATGAGGCCCCTTGGCTCCTGTATTCTGTTCACAAGTTTTTGCTTCAGCAGCATTGAACAGATCAGTCCCCCCTGGCTGGAGCATGGTGCCTCATAGGTCTGGAGGGGATGCTTCTGCATAAACATGTGGGGAGCAAGCTCCAAAATGTAGGTGGTCTCAGGCACTGGGCCTCTGTGGAGACTTTCATGGATGTAGCCATGAAGGAGCCCTTTATGTGCCCCCAGCCAACTGATAATTCTGTCTGCATGGGCTCTCAGTGCTTTGAGTGGTCTCCCAGATCATATCTGTCCTTCAGCTCCTGCACTGCTGAGATAGCGTTTCCTCAGACAACTATATGAGCTAGTTAGTGCCTGGTACCATTCCATTCTGTGCTGAACACCCAGCCCTTCTCTGTACATCATTAGTTACTCCTTGCAAACACTGATTTGACTGCAGTCCCAGATATGCTAACCCCCTTGAATTCTGTCCTGGAGAGCCCCAGACTCTGCACCTCATACACAGCTTCACGGGTAGTGCTGTCTCCAAAGGCCATCAGACTCATGCCTGTCCTTGTGGAGGATGCCAATTACATTAAGCTGTTTTCCATTATGTGTTTCAAAACTGTGGTCTCTAAATGCTTTTCTCTTTGGACCCTATCTTCATCTGGGCCTCAGGAATGAAAGGCAAGGTTGTTGCAATATGAGTACACAATAAAACATATTGTTTTTTTCATCAAATAAAAACTTATACAACATTTTATTGTAGCCCCATCTTATCTTTCAAGAAGAAAAGGGAGAGGCAAGGTAATTAAGTGTCTAGTTTGAAGCATGGCATAAAGACTATATCATCCTCAGGTAACAGACTGGAGACTGCAGCTGCAGCAGGCCTGAGAGCCACAAAAAGGTCAAGTGTTGAAAAACACCAAGCACTTCCTTTGTTCCCTCACAAAGAAGTCTTAGTTTCATGTTTCATGATCTTTGCCCACCAAAATATTAAGAGATCAAGGCCCTGGTTTTGAGTACAACTTACATGCTAGCAGCCCACCTGAGTGGATAGTGGATATATAGTCCTGTGCGCTGACTCACGTAAAGGCAGATCATCCACATTTCTTGGGGAAGAACACAGGACAGGAGGTATGACTTGACAATGTGATGGAGCAGAGCAATACTCTCAGTGGCCATCCCCCAGGGGCAGAAGACCAGAAACAGAAAAGCTGACAGATACGTGTGGCCCTGCAGCAGTGTACCATGGAGTGAGGGACAACTAAAGTGCCTGTCTTCATACCGTAAGTCTGCAGTGGTGGAAAAGATTCTGCGCTGCTCAAGGACACGCATAAAGTTGAAGTTTGAAAGGGAGCTCTGGAGACTACAAGCTGGGTTAACCTCAAAGCTGGACTGGGAAGCACAGAGCCTTTTCCAGTCTAGTTTTGAGCATCTCCAAGGACAGATTCCCACCTCTCTGGTTTTCTGTCATAAAGCTGAATCACTGTCATGGGGAGGAATTAATTCCCCAAAGTCAGTCAGAATTTCCCACATTGTAGCTTCTGCCCATTGCCTCTTGTTTTTTTACAACACATCTCTGAGAAAAGCCTGGCCTCATTTCCCAAAACCCTCCTCCTAGTCAGAGGAAGGCAGTAAGTAGTTTCTCATCTCCGATCTTTTTTAGTTCCATTCCTATAACCCTCAGCCCCTAACCGTTTTCACACTCTGCTGGACTTGTTGAAGTTTTTCCTGGGGCACCACACACTGGCCACTGTACACATATGTGCCCTCTTGAGTGCCACACAGAAAGGTAGAGTAACATCCCTGAAAACGATAGCTATACTCTTGCTAATGCAACCCAGTATGTGGTCGCCCTTCACTGCCAGTAAGGTGCACTACCAACTTCTCTGCACTTCTAGGGTTGAGAACATTTCTTTCCATAGAAAAGAGGTGCAATAGAAATTCCACAGCAGTTGGTATGTTTGTTTGGTATCCAGCAGATACGCTTTAAAACATTTCAACACTGAGGTCAGAGGCACCATGGAGGGTTGGTGAGAAAACACAGCTCTCTCCTTCCTGGCAGCCACAGGATGAAGATCATGTGAAAAGAGCTGAGCCAGAGTTTGGATTAAAGACCTGAGATCTAAAGAGCCTAAGAGTGATAGCACCCATAGGAATGAAAGATAATGTTTGCATTGCCAGCATGAAGAAGCTAGCTGAGTTTCCTTCTTCCTGTAACAAAGAAGGTAAGTGTAGCATGGCCATACCACCTTCTTGTGGAATCCCACCAATTCCTGACATCAAGGAGCTATGCTAAGAGCCTCAGTGAAAGATAGTCCATGTTGGGGTGGGACAGTGGGCCCTACTTTTGAAGGACTGTGCTTGGAAGTTGGCATTGAAGCATTGCATGAGATGGAGGAGACACTGCCTGTACATGGCTCCTTGTATGGGCTGTCATACTGCTTCCCTGAGTTACAGACAATTCAGAAGTCAGAGAGAATCAAGCTCATGCTTTCTACCAAAAACAGAATCCAATTTTCTTCCTTTCTTTGACCACCTCTTGGACTATGCTAAGCTCAGGTCTGCACCACGCTTCCCTTTTCCTGTTCATGACTGGAAGTTGAGGACCCTAGTCGGGTCACTTCATGAGGCTCAGAGAAAGTACCTCATGTCACTGCAAAACAGTTGCTAGTAGCATCCTCCTCAAAAGGGCCCAGTGCTCTGCAGTGGTCCCTTGCTATTTGGAGTCTAGGAGGAGAAACATGACTGAGGTTCCAGGCTTATGAAGCTTTAGAGTTCACAGCAAGAAAGCACTTGTTTATAGTGCACGCCCAAAGACACTAGGGACCAAGACAAGTACTCTGTGAAACAGGACAGTGAGACTTCGGCAGTTTGATTTACTTTAGGACAGTGGATACAGGTGATGGAATTATTCTGCCTTCCCTCAAGAAAGGAAGGCCAAGGGCCCTGCTCTTTTTCTGAACATAGTACTGCTGCCATCAGGAGAATTGCCTTTATTTCAGAGCCTGTCAAGGGGGTGAACAGGGCTACTGGTGATGCTGTGCTCACCCCTCCTTAACTTGGACAAAGCACCAGCCATACTATTTTTCTTAAAATAACAGTTTGTTTCCTTGTTATAGAAGAGCATCATGAGAAAGAGAAACAGAAATTATGCTAGAGAAACAGAGATTTTTTCCTGCTCTTTCATATTTGAGTTCAAGTGTTGGTAGATGAGAGATGCATTTTTCTTGCTAAACGTCTTCTACTATTCATGGGAAACACACACATCTCTCTTTTTGTAAAAATCTTGTCACTGCTTCTCCCACAAGAACAATAATTATTCCAATGTCAGCCTCATAAATCCCTCCCTAATTTGTTCATTAATTGCCATTCTTTATTACTTTCATCTGAAGGAGGATGAAGGATGATCTGAAGACCTTGGTTTTTCATTCTTCCTGTGAGTAGTTGTGATTTTGTTACCTCAAATCTGAGCTCATCATTTCCTGACACACTACCCAACCTTTCCATTAATGCTGCATGAGCAAACTCAAGGTGAAGGGTTATGTTAACTATCACTTTAGTGTCTCATCTAAAAATGTTTTGCCTTTAAAATCAGACCTTCAATTGTTATCTGCTTGAAATCCTGGGAATCAGCCAAATTTCCAGAGAAATAAGCACTAACTGATGCAAGATGTTGTAAACATATGGAAAAAATAGTGCAATGCAACATATAATTTCAAAAAGCTGGTCTGGCCTGGAATTCAGAGCAGGCTCTAGGGAGAGGTCAAAGGAGCTAAAAGTTTTCAAGATATGTAAGGCAATGCTGTTCTTCAACAGAGCTCTCAAATAGCTGTTTGATCAAAATCCTTTAGTCTCTTGACTTTTGCCTCTTTTTTTTTTTTTTCTTTTTTTCTTTTTTTTCTTTTTTTTTTTTTCCAAATGTATTTGCTGCATCTCTAGGAAGGACCCAGATCAACAGTGAAGCCAGTTTGGCACAAAAGGGATCTGCCCTTCTTACTCTTCTACTGTTAGATAAAGCACTGCTTTCTTCCATGACATCATTTCTGGGGCTGGAGTCACCTGTTATGTGATCCACTGCTCTGTATCAGTCTGAACTAAGTTTTAGATAAACAGAAAATAGCCAGTTTGCCGGGGGGACAAGTAGAGGGGCTGTGGTCAGCTGTATCCAGTGATAATGAGTCTTGTTCTGGGGTTTCACCAATTATTTTTCTGCATTAGATAACAGCACTTGGATCCTATAAATCCTCATGGAGAAATAACTTCATCTGCACTTTGCATTGAAAATGAGATACAAACACACCATTGCTGGTATTTATTCCTTTATTGATTTGATACACACACTCTTTGTACATCTGGTCCTTGCTTTAGGTGCTCACATACATTCCTGCAATGCACAATACATTCCTACAAAAGCTTTAAAGCGTTAAAGTTCCTGTTTCACAGATACAGAAAAATGAGACGAGTTGCTTTGCTCTCCCTTATCCTATAAAGCAAGACAGTGTCTGAGGTGGTGTTAAATTCCTGACTTGTAACTGCATGGCTCTTCAGACATATGCCTTCCTAAACACACCAAAATAAACAAATAAATAAACAAATACATAAAAATAAATTAACGAATGCAGCTTGGCTTCTAATCCTCACTCCCAGTTCCTGTCCTGAATGAAGGATTCCATGCCCAGAAATCTGATCAGCCCAACTAAGATATCAACAAACTTCATTTCATTTTATGACAAGATCACCCATCTCGTTGACCAAAGGAAGTCAGTTGATGTAATCTTTCTGGATTTCAGCCAAGCCATGACAGCAAGCCAAATGAGCACAGCATTGATAACCATATAGTTTTCAACCTGCCTTACTGTCCACTTATTTAACTCATCCTTCATCAGTTTGTCAATGAGGATGCTATGGAAGAAAGTGTAAAAAGCCTTTCTAAAAAGGCTTCTTAAAGCCTTTCCACTGCTCTCCTTTTCTCCACCAAGCTAGTTGTCTCAGTATAGAAGGCTATTGGATTGGCCAAGTGTGATTTTGCCTTCATAACTCCATGCTGACTGCCATACTCTCCTTCTTGCCCTTCCTGAAGATAGAGGTGGTATTTGCCTCAGGAGACTCTCCTGATCATTATGACTTTTCGAAGATTGTTAAGAATGACCTCATAATTATATCAGACAGCTCCAGCAATCGTGGATCTCCTGTCGACTTGGATATGCCATTTGTTTAGATGTTTCCTCACTTGATCCTCCTCCACCAGATGGCACTGTTCTATCTTCCAGACTTTGCACAAGCATAGGATTCCTGAAGCTACGTAAGAGTAAACATTGATCAGAAGACACGGACTACCTTGGCCTTTTCCATATCATTTATTATTATTATTATTATTTTATTTATTTTTATTTTCAGTAGGGTCCCATTCTCTTTCAGCAGCAGGACCATGTTCTCCCCAGATTTCCTTTGCTGTTGATATACTTGTAGGTGCCCATCTTGTTTCCTTTCATATCCCTCACCAAATGCAACTCCAGATGAGCTTTGGTTTTCCTCACCCCATTTCTACATGTGTGGGCAGTATCTCTGTATTCTTCCTGGGTGACCTTATCCTATTTCCATGCCTGTACATTTACTTTTTATGTTTAAGTTTTGCCATGCCCACAGGCCTCCTGCACTTGACTTTCTTCCAAGCAGATACCAGAATGGGCTCGAGTCTGCTCTCCTGGAGTCCAGGGTTCTGATCCTTCTATGTGACACTTTGACTCTTCTCAGGATCCTGAACTCCATCGTCTCATGTCATTGAAGCCAAGGCTATCCCCAGTTTTCATTGGTACTGATCAGTGTGGGTAAAAGATGGATTCACAACTGACAAATTAAAAGTAGTATAGACTTGAGGTAATAATTTGGACAGCTTACCTGTAATTATAGGTTTTAAATTAAGATCATCCTCTAAAGAGAAGAGCCTGAATATTCTTTTGAGTAGGTCAGTGAAAACCCCAAATGTCTCCCTTCAGCACATCAAACATTAGTGGAAAAAGAAATTTTACAGCTTTCGATCAAAGGACAAACACCATTTGTACAGGGCAAAATTTCAAGCCTCAGAGGCACTCAAAACTTACTGGTCAAAAATTTTCACATGCAGTCATCATATTGTCTCAAAGGTTTGACAAAATGTTCTTGCTGATATGAGCAGTCACTAATGCATTCAGAATATGCGGCATGCTCCTTGGCAAGGGAATAAGCTATACAATTCTTATCCTTGGCATTTCCCTGTGAGAAAAACCTCTGAAAACATGGAGGCCACAGCATGTTGATGGGAAATGCTTTGGCCAACTTTATAGAGACAGAAGAAGTAAACTGGACAATCCTGTTTTCTCACAGTATAATTACAAAGGATATCTGATGCAAGGGCTTACAAATTGAAAACCAATAGGAAGAAATGTATTTCTGTGCAGCTCACTACTCTATTCCCTTGGAGCAAGCTGCTACAAGATACTATGAATGAGGTTCGGTAAACGACTGGCAAGACACTCCCAGCAATACTGCAATAGGAATGCCTTGTTTTGTTTAGAGAAAGGATGTAAATCCATCTGCTGCTGGATGCAAGCCAACCACAAACTTACAGGCTTAGGCAGACATTTTGCTGAATCACATCCAGAATCATTATTGTGGGGGTTCTTGTTCTTCCGGTGGAACAGCTGGACAGTATCAAGAACAAGATAAAAAACTGTATGGCCATTCATCTGACCATATTTCTGTAGCTTCCTGTTGCATTACAGGATATTCTGAAAACAAGAATATGTCAAATAACTCTCACTGTTATTCATATAAATACTGTGGAATAAATATAGATAAGAATCCTTAGTTGTCTGTCCCTTCTGAAGAGCTTGTAGCCATCCATTGCAGCACTCCAGTCATGGAAGTGGTCCCACCATGTTTCAGTGATTGAAAATAGGTTGTAGTTTGCTAATGTAGTTTGAAAATAGGTTGTTGCCTGCTGCACAACGACTTCCAGCTCCTCCTGTTTGTTGCCCACGCTGTGTGGTGTAGATGCACTTCAGTTGCACCATTGCCGTCACCCTCAACCCCAGCATTGCTTCCCCAGGCTCATCTCTATCGAGCCTCATTTCCCCTCATCCCCCTTCATGCTTGGTTTAAAGCCTTCTCAATGAGCCCTGCCAGCTCCCAGGCTAGAATCCCAGGACAAGTAATGTGCTGGGTAATGCACATTTATAATTTAGACATTAGCAGTGATGGGGCAAACATTTACAAATGGCATATGATTTAGCTCACTCAAGACCAAAGAAAACTGCAGGTGTATCTAATGTCAGAGGAATCTAATCCAAGTAGAGCAAGATGTATCACAAATGAATTTCCAGTGTATTTTAATTCATTAGTGTTGCAAAATCATCAAAATTTGTTATACACACTTCACCACTACCACTAATGGAATCAGTTCAGGAATGTGGCTAAGCTGTCAGTTTAGTAAAACTCAGTGAAGATTTTGATAATGTGCAGCAGGATTATTCTGCAAGAAAGAAAAAAAAATACTATAATATTTAGAGAAGAAATTTTAAATAACAGCAAAATAGTCAAATGACATGATACACATTCTTGTAAGAGGCTTTGGAAGCTGTGTTCATTCCCAGTCAGGGTCCCCATAGTCCCAGAGCAAGCATGGCAGTAGGACAGAAGCAGGATGCATTTTGGTTTGGAACAGGAGTGCAATTCACTGGTGAGTCCCCTGACTCTCCCTGAGTTTACTACATGCCAGCTTTCTGGGGCAGAACCATCACTTGGTCAAGTGGGCAAAGGTTTTTCCTCCTAGGAAAATGCTATCTGCATTGCACACATGCTGATGCTCTCCCCAGAGGCACTGCACATCATAGGCTGGAGAGAATGTGCTGCATTTGCTAACACCAACAAAGCAGACAGGCAGACTCCAAGAACTCTTCACTTTCCAAAGGGTATCCCAGGATGCAGGGATAGCCCCACTCCTATGTTGACTGCCATTGAGCTCCTTCTGTCTTCATTCAGGCTATTATCACTAAGCAGCTCTTGAGCCCCTCAAAGCAGTGAAGTAACAGAGATAATTGATCCCAGGAAGGATAATGAATTTTTAGGCAAAGACTTCAGAGCACTTCCTAAACTTCAGTGCTTTCAGCTGCTTGAGCCCAAAAGGCAGCACAGGGAAACTGGTTGTCTCCTAGTCTAGAGAAAGGAATGTGACAAACCCTACGTGGCTGGTATGGCAGGAGGGAGGGAAGGGAGCATTAGGGCAAAGCAGGACATTCTGCCCTTTTATCAGGAGGAGTGTAACTGATAAACCAGTTAAAGAGGGGAGCGTTCTGTGGGAAGGATAACAAACAGAGTGCATAACAGTGGTAAAAGCTTTGGCTTACATATTTAGCAAGTCAAGATTAAAACCATCTGTTCTGAACATTTCCCAGACTACAAATTAATAATTGCAGAATCCTTTCCCCCCTCTTCAGTCCCCACCACAGCATTCCCCAGTACCACCATAGTAACAGTCTTCCTTCACCCTCTTACTCCCACTCTCCTACCTCTTACCTCTGCATCCTGGGCTCATCCTCCTCCTTCACCCTTTCATTTTTCATTACTTCTCCCCCTCCTCACCTTTCTCTGCTCACCAGTCACCTTTCTCTCCTATCTGCCCTTCCTCGTAGTTCTCCAGCACCCACCCTCTCCAGGACGTCTTTCCTTACTGTGTCTCCCACACTCTTCCTGTCTTACTGTCCTTCCCTATCCCCTTCTCCCTATTCTCTCATCATCCCCTGCTCCTACTCTTCCCACTTATTTCTGATCCTCCCCCACGACATATCAATCTGTAGTTAAATCTTCCATCAGATAATAAGAAAAAATAAACCGAAGATAAGCACTGTTTTTACATCTCAGCAAGTGTCTCCACAATTTGATAAAATTCCCCAGACACTGCGTGAGCCCCTTCAGGGCTGCTTCATCACCAGAGCAGGGTGCAGCTGGATGTTGCAGCACAAAGCGGATTTGCCAAGGTTTTGCCTCCTTGATTAGATCTGCATGCCAAATTGAGGTGACTCTTGTTTTTCTCCTTCACAGAGATGCTGTGGTGATGAATTCATTCATGTTGGCCCACCTCTGAGTGAATGCTAAGGCCTGGATTACCTGTGCTTCAGTTCAAAACTGCAGTTCCCCAGACACTCACTTCAGCTACCACCTTTTATAGTGGCATGCAAAGCCCAAGGTCCAGTGTCTGACCCCCACATTCTCCAGGAGTGAATGTTCTGGAGCTGGTCAGACCCAGCCACACCTCATCCTTTCCAGAAGGACACCACACTACAGTCAAGCCCAGTTGCTCCAGTGAACACACAATTGCTTGTCTGCATCCATACAGTTCCCAGAAGTCCCAGGTGTTGTAAGGAACCAGCTTCTTCAAAGAAAGATATTAAGCTGTCACTAAGATGTTGCTGAGTGACTGCTCTTCTCCCTTCCTCTCCAGTATGCAATCAGAGAGGTTCATTCAACCAAGCAGAGAGTCTTAGCTCCGCCGACAGGCCGTACACCTCAGCTACTTCTCTTTTCCTTGCATTGAAACCTGAAATTGCTAACTTCTAACTGTAATCTGTCTTATGTTCCATCCTTGAGAACATGGAGTCTGAAGTTAAACTGTTCAGCTGCCTTGTAACAACAGATCAAAACAGTTGGTGCTGGCAGTATCTTACTTAGCAACTTAGTATCCTGCTCGTTTCTGAACCTCAAATTCTAGTTTCCTGCTCCCTTTCAGAAGAGTCGGTCAGACACTCTAAACCACCACTCAGCTATTCTGTTATAGGGTGTTCTTTGGAGGAGGCAAGCCTCAAGTTTCAAGACCTTGCTTTAAAACACAAGTAACCAGCCGTAGGTGGCCCTGACTGAGCAGGGGTGGTTGGACCAGGTGATCTCTGGAGGTGCCTTCCAACCTCAGTCATTCTATGATTCTGTTTACAAGGAGACAGCTGTAAGGACTAGCCAGGTGTAGGGACTAGATAAGTTGGGAATGGGGTCTGTAGCTAAATACTACGGAGCACAGTGTTCATATGGTTAAAGTGTCTGAGTCCAGTACCATGAATGGGGAACCTTATTCTGCACTGTACTGCTGCTCACAAGTCAATCCAGGTGTATGCATCCTCTCAGCCCTACCTCAAAACTCAATGTGCCAAGCCCAGCCACCTGCGTGCCATGCTGGTCTTCATGCTGTTGTGCCATAGATTCCCACCAGTCCTTCAGACTGAGTCCTGATAGTGAAGGTACCAACCATCTCCAGAACCCGACGTGGTGGTACAAGGTGTCTCCACTGTCCACGTCCCAGCAATTAAAATAAGACATGGTTCACACAGTGGCAATTAGGGCTGTTGCAGTCACTGGTCAGGGCAGTGCAGTCAGAGGAGTGTAAGGCACTCTTCCTCTCATCCTAATGTAGACACCTGCGCTAGTCAGATGAATAGCACCCCAAACTTCAGTAACTGGATCTCCAAGGCCCATGAGTACGTCCAGGTATCTGGCTCATGTGCCAGCATCTCAGTTTTCCAACTTTGCATGGTCACAGTGCATTTCTTCCTTCAGTCAACTATAAACAAATGAAGACATGCTCACTTTTCTATTAGTGTTCTGTAGTTGTCATTATTTGAAGAAGTTGGTGCCAACAGCACCTTCTAAGCAAACAAAGTAGAATATGAATAGAGTAAAAATGTGCATTTCTTGAACTTTCATATGAAAACTTGCATAATACTGATCATCTGCTAGAAAAGATACACATGACAAGCCTCTTGTATGCAATTACAAAACAAAACAAAACAAAACAACTAACTAAACAAACAAGCAAAAAACAATAATAATAATAATAATAAAAAGAAAAAGAAATTTGTGTACCTCATGCAGGAATGCAATTTCAATAGAAAATAAAAAGAAACAGCTTCAAATAAGTGGTACGGTTAACTTGAAGGCTATTTTGTAGGTCTCACTTGTGGTTCCTCACAGAAAGTGATTTGCATCCACCATGGACAAACTGATGTTTGCAGCAGCTTAGCCAGCCAGGATTCTGGTAAGGTTGCACACAGATAATTACTCCATGATAGTGTAGAAATATGGATTTGCTTTGTGGAACAAATTAAGTTTGCCTATTTTTATTTCATTTAATATGAAAGAGTTCAGCCACTATGGCTTTTATTTAACTTAGAGCAGAATGTATAAGATGAAATTGCTCACATCACAGTGGGGCATGGCTTATACTGTCTGTCTATCCCAGGCCATCTGTTAATGATGGAGAACTGGAGGGAAAGTTCCCATTGCCAGCCACTGTATAATGAGAAACAAAGAGAAATGAAGCAGACAGTGAGTCAATCCAGATTTTGAAGCGTGTTCTACTCCACTTCCCTCTTTTTTTTTTTTTTTTTTTTTTTTTTTTTATTATAAGCATAGAAGCTGGTACAGGAACTGCTCAAAGGAGTTTGTCATTATCCTTGGAAACTCCTTCCAACTCGGTAACTGGCAATGAAAATGCTAAATCTCTCATGCTTGGAAACCTGCTTACTGGCTTCTCAGAAACAGGCTTCTATGTTGCATACCAAGTCTAAGAAATGTACGTGAATTTTGAATCTGAAGTCTGTAGTGTTTGTGCTCATAATACATACACTATGCAGACAGATTGCAGTTACAGACTGTTTGCAGATATACAAGCATGAATTATGAAAGTAATTTTTAAGTTTGCTGTCAACATTGGTTTATTTATGATCTTCCCTTTGGATCAGCTTCCAAATCTAATTTGATGGTGCAGTAACTGAAATTTGAGTTGGGGGCCATATTCTACCTCACTGGAGCCTTCTTGTAGTTTAAAAGGTTCTAGATGTCCTAGTAGAAGAAAAGATTCCTCTGTCTTTTTTAACCAGTAGTGGATCAAAAGCCAAGCCTCATCTTCTAACTTTAGGTAACATTAAAAAAACAACTAACAAAACTATTAAAGAAACAAAACAACAGAGATCAGAAGAACTGGATGGAATGCTTCACATACTTCAGTACCATAACAATTTTCATATCATAATTAACACCACAGGTCACAAGTAGAGGATTTTCATAGGCACAGATGAGGAAGAGAGAGTTAAGTTTTAACTTTTAGTAGAACTTGGATTCTTGGCATGTCTCTTGTTTCACAAAAAGTAAATATGCCAGACATTCCCCCTAATACAGTCTATCTCTCCTCTGCCCCACATATCGTCTTTGCTTGTCAAAACAGATTTGCTCCCCCACAGTTCTTGGATTTATTTATTTTTCATTCCTCTCCCATTCTGGACAGAAGGAAGAGCAAGTCATTTTCCCCTCCATTTCCTCTCCATCCTGTCTTGTAATTCTGGGACAAGAAGCAACCACCTTCCCATATCAAAGTCCCAAGCAGTTCACAGTGGTACATATTAATGCCAATCCAACCTCAGGAAGATGTTTCTCCCATTTTTTTTCTAACATATAGATTAGATTAGAAGGATAGCTTTTTATCTGTGGCCAAATGGCCTGAATCCATTCTAGATTCATCTGACACCAGAGATTCCTCTGACTAAGTATCAAAGATAAAGACTTCTGGTATTTCTCAGTGGACATACAACACCATCTCCCCTGAACAGGTGATTTAATCCACAGTCACACTGCATGTGTCCATACCTGCTGGACGATTTACAGAGCAAAACCCTCTGTGGTCCACATAACCACCTTCCTGGAATGTCTCCAGCATTCACTATTCATTATGATGTCTCTTCCACTAAGACCCCCACCTAGGGACCCCCTGGTCTTTCCTCATTAACAAGACACCCATGGATAGCCACACTGTCCTGAAGGACAGGAAAAAGGTATTAGTGCTACGTCAATACCTTGGGTGTTTTTATGCTCCCTTTATGGTCAGTCCCCTGCCTCCTTTCCAAACTTCTCATTTCTGCTCTTCACCCTGTACCCCATTGCCTCACACTGTCTTCCAGAGCAGGTCTTTCCATCAGGTTCTTTCTGCTTTGGGCAGCTGGAACCAGAACTGGAGGAGATGCACAGACTTCTGAGGAGATAAGAGGAGAGGGCTTGGAATAGGAGAAGCCTTTGAGCTATGGGGGCTTATGGCAGTTGAACTCCTCAGGACTATGATGTGTGTGGCCCTCTCATGTATCAAGGAAAGGGCCTGGAGTGGCCTTCCCGGAGCATCCAGGCAGTTTCTCAAAGTCTTGGTAGTACACTATCAGCTGGACCTAGCTGACGGTTAAGTCCTGCTCTGGAATAAGCCAGTGCTCAGGCAGCTGGCCCTGGCATGAACCAGGCTTTGGTCAAAACAGTGAGGCCAGGGCCTTTGGCACAGAGCAGGTCATTGCAGAAGCCTCCAGGCCTCACCTTCATTGGCAAATCCAAGGACGTTTGATCTCTTCTCCCAAGCAGCAAGTGATAGGACAAGAGAAAGTGGGCTCAAGTTGCACCAGAGGAGGTTTAGGTTGAATTTTAGGGAAAATTTCTTCACTGGAAGAGTTGTGAGGCTTTGGAACAGGCTGTCCAGGGATGTAGTTGAGTCACCATCCCTGGGGGTGTTCAAAAGACCTGTAGATGTGGTGCTTAGTGACATGGTCTAGTGGTAAACTTCACACTGCTAGGTTAAAGGTTGAGCTTGATGATTTAGAGGTCTTTTCCAATCTAAATAATTCTATGAAATTCAGCTTCATTTCCTAAATCTGGGTGAAGTTCTCATGGCAGGTCCTGCTAGTCTTGCAACATGCACACTCAGCATGCAAACAATATGCCTAAATACCTTATTTTTCATGTCTGTTATGGTACTTGTCAACATCCTCCTCCCACCCCATATTCCCCTTTTGCCTTCCTCCCTGCCCCTAGTCCAGTCCTGACTATTTTAACTCCAGCACCTCTTTTTGTGCCTTCTCTGTTTCCCATGCAAACCCTCTATTTCCTCTAAAACTCCCAGACCTCTACCAGACACTTTCTCTCTTAGTTGTTCCTACCCTGTTCATGTGCACTGCTGCTAACACCAGGGTAAGACTGAATGTGCATGGGAGCAAGATATTTATGCTGACAGAGTAGCCTTGTTCCCACGCCAGAGTCCCTATTCCAGCTGTGCCTATTTAATCTAATTTTTGTACTGCCATCATTAACTGTGAAGTGCATATGTACAGCAAAACCACAGCATGACAGCCCCTACAATGGGTGGTCACCATGTCTTTAAGATCCCCTATTTGAGGACACTGAATATGCAATGGGAATGAAAGGTATGAGAATGAAGATATGTTTTGAAAGGGCAGGTTTCTGAGTGGGCACAGAACCAAACGGAGGGTACCAGGGCACAGTGTGGATGGACTCCTGGACACAGGCACCCTTAGAGGAAGGGTTCCTGAGCAGAGACCCTGTGTAGAAGGGGGTCCCTGTGTGCAAATGTCCTGTGTTTGTCAGAGCACTTGGCAGAGGTGATGAAACCGAACTGTCCTTGAGCTTCAGGCATTCAAAACTGCATTATATGGTCCCCGGGCCAGGAGAACCATGCTTCAGGGAACTTTTTTCTTCTACTTCCTATAAAGTTCAGGTACAGAACAGGTTAAAAAGAGATCATCCCCTTGCTTTTGGGATGTCATGAACAGAGGGAACTTCGGATCCTCTCAGATCCATTCTCACAAATCCCTCCAAATGAAGGACACTTTTCCCTGGGGGAAAGTAGTGTTGGGGTTTCATGACAACCCAATGCCCATGTGTGGGAAAGACCAGGAAGAACGCAAGACACTTCAGATGTGTGGGAGGTTTGTACTGGGCTGCATTTTGTGTTATCTACAGCTCGGCATGGCAAGATACAAGGAAAGTGAAGCCTCAATATGCAGTGGCATGTTATCCACCTAAGTGTCTCACCTTCCTGGTTTTGGGTGTTGGCTGGAGGAGGGGGACTCTCAAGTTCAACATCTCAGTAGAACAAAACTCATTTTTTAGCTTCTCTGTCCTGTCTACTGTGTAGTGAGATCACAGCAAAGCCCCAAACTCTAGCCCATTCCTTCAAGATCCACCATGTCCCTTGTTCTGATGATGTTGCAATGCGTATCTATCTGGAAGCCAGATGAACTGCAAAAGCCTGTCTCTAGGGGAGTCTGGGGCATTATGTTTCCATAACTCCTAACAGCTAGAGACAGGCTTCAAATCAGTCTCTCTTTTCACTTACAGCACTGTTAAGAGACCAGACAGGAAGTGATGTCATCTTTCTCCATCCACCCACACCTCCCTTGGCATATGACATCACTCTCATAATTTCCACCTCTGTCTGTATTTTTAAAGTTCCCCTTTAAAACTCTCACTCTAAAGCATATTCAGCTTTATCGACACGAGACACTTACTGCTATTTTCCAAAGAAACTGCTTTTGCTGAAAAGCCTGAGATCTTCCCATTTGGAGTTCATGGCACCAGCATTCCTGAGATGCTGATTAATGGCTCTGTGCTAATGCAGGAAATGTAGCCAGCTGCTCTCTGGCATTAACAACTAGTTAAGGCAAACAGGGCTCTAGGAAATGCATTTTATGCAATTTCACACACTCTTATAGTACCAGCAAATCTCAGAAACAGTATTTTTGCTTAGAGTCATCTGAAAACAACAACCTTCTAGTGCAGTGTAAATGCAGAGTGAAGTTGCCCAACCACAGAATCACAGATTCACAGAAGGGATGAGGTTGGAAGGGACCTCTGAAGATCATCTAGTCCTGCTGAGCAGGATCACACAGAGCACATTGCACAGGATGGTGCCCAGGCGGGTTTTGAATATCTCCAGAGAAGGAGACTCCACAGCCTTGCTGGGCAACTTGTCCCAGTGCTCTGTCACCCTCACAGTAAAGAAGTACTCATATTGAGCCAGAACCTCCTGTCCTTCAGTTTGTGCCTGTCGCCTCTCATCCTGTCGCTGGGTACAACTGAAAAGAGACCGGCTCCATCCTCTCGACACTCTCCCTTCAGATATTTATATACATTGATGAGGTCAACCACATTGTCAAGCATAACAGAAAAACAAGGATGGGTAATTCCATCCTCTCACCACAACACCCTTTTTCTTTTTAGCCCAAAGAGAAAAAAATGTCTGAAGCTGGAAATGAGTTGGCTGGAATTGGAGCTGCCATGGTGTTCAGAGAGTAGCTAGGCTGCAGCACAGGAAAGAAAGTCTCTGGTGTGAAGCTCCAGTTTGTGGTAGAGATCACAGGTCAATGGCTTAGTAGGTCCTCCCTATGCAGCTTTACACAGCTCTAACCTTCCCTGAGAGTTGGTACCTAGTACTGGTACATGCTACCAGCTGCTGCCTTGAGGCCATGGACATTTCTGCTAGGGTTGGCCTCTTCTCACAGGTAACTAGTGATAGAAGAAGGAATGACCTCAAGTTGTGCCAGGGGAGGTTTAGGTTGGAAATTAGGAGGCATTTCTTCTCAGAAAGAGCAGTCAGGGTTTTGAACAGGTTGCCCAGTGAGGTGGTGGAGTCAAAGTCCCTGGGGGTGTTCAAGGAAAGGTTGGACATGGTGCTTAGGGACATGGTTTAGTGGGTGACATTGGTGGTAGGGGGGTGGTTGGACCAGATGATCTTGAAGGTCTTTTCCAACCCTAATGATTCTATGATTCATTAAGAGCTTTGCTATTTGAACGTATGGAAGCTGTTCTCCAGCTCTGGTTCACGTGCACACACAGAGGTATAACAAGTAAATTAGCAGCATCTCTCCTTTGCTGACCTCAGAGTATCCTCTTCTGTAGGTCGCCCTGTGTGAGACTAGCTGATTTTCTTGAAGAAATGGGCTTGACTTGATTTAGGAAAATTGCCTTTCTTCCTCCCCACCAACACTCAATCAGAAGCTGACATTGTAGTCACACTGTCTAAGCCTTGTATTGGAGAGAAACTTCACTCCATGATCTCTGCATCTTGCCCTGCAATTTGTGGCTAGGAATAAACAGATTTTCAAGCAGGCTTCTAGTCTCAGTGTTAATATCCTCTGGTTTATAAAGCTTATTTCTTGCTTCCTCCTGTCTCCCAGGAAACAGTTGGCTTTACTTATCAGATGGAATTTATTGCCTTTTTTTTTTTTTTTTTTTTTTTTTTTTTTTTTTTTTTTTTCTGTTTCATTCAGCAGAAAGAGACATATGAGGCTACACTTAAGTCAGAGAAAGGTCTGATTTCAGGGAAGAGCATCACAAGTTCACCCTCTGCTGGCCACTCAAACTCCACAGCAGTAAAACTGAAGTGGTGATGCAGCTCCACAATCTGCAGTATGGTCAGAAGAGGTCCCACAGCACTTTTCTTAAAATACTGTGCGAGAAAAAAATAAACAAAAATAAATAAAATAAAACAAAATAATAAAATAAAAATAAAATATCGTAAAACAAAACAAAACAAAATAAAATAAAATAAAATAAAATAAAATAAATTAAAATAAAAGAGGCTGCATGGTTGCAGACTTGGCAACGGACTCCCTAAAGTAACAAAGTTCTGCAAAGAGAAGTGAATTCATTAGGCTGGGAATAGGGTCTATCCTCACAACTCTGGGGACCTCCTAGTGGAAAGCACAGGCTTAGCGCAGCCTCTCTCTTGGACTCTCCAAATACACAAGGAGTTCTTTGTTTTGGAGAGGGGTATAATCTGGGAAGGGAAATTGCAAGTAGTTTTTTTGGAATAAACCAGTAATGAAATCCCATCAAGTTTTACCAAATAACAGTAGAACTGGAGCCTCTTGGCCTCTTGGGCCTCTCTGTCTGCTGACAGCGCCAAGCAAACAGGGACCTGTTCTAATTATGTGTGCCAATTGCATTTGCTCAGCTCTTCCAAACCCAGCAATTGTTTAAGGCACTTGGGTGAGCTGCCAGGAAACGTGCTCAGCCTCCCCCGTCCCACATCTCTTCCTTGTCTGACATGATGCCTGTTGATTACTGCTGCGCTTTGGGCTGCTGGTAGAGACTGCCCTTCAGGACAGACCTCCTGTGCCAACAAACATTCTCAGGTACCAGCCTTGGCGGAAAAAAAATACCATCTTTTTTTTCCCCATCCTGACCCTCAGAGCTCTCACTCTGCCCTCATCCACCCTCATCCATGATGAGGATGAGGATGAGGGTGGATGACCCTCATCCACCACTCTGCTCCCCATGATGCCTCCATTGGTCCCGCAGCGCTTTCCATCATGGCCCAAGCCAACCACAGAGACCTGACTACCTCATGCCAAATATCCCTGCAGTTTTTCCTTCACCCAGTTTCTTCACTGGGTTTGTTAGAGAGGATGACAAATTAATTTTGTCTTTCATTTTGTCAATGATCTAGACAAGGGGATCAGGTGCACCCTCAGTAAGTTTGCAGATGACACCAGGTTAGGCATGAGTGTTGATCAGCTCAAGGGTAGGAGGGCTCTGCAGAGAGATCTGGATAGCCTGGATCGAGGGGCCAAGGCCAACTGTATGAAGTTCAACAAGGCCGAGTGCTTGGTCCTGCACTTGGGGCATGACAACGACATGCAATGCTGCAGGCTGGGGAAGGAGTGGCTGGAAAGCTGCCTGTTGGAAAGGGCACTGGGGGTATTGGTTGATAGGTGGCTGACTATGAGCCAGCAGTGTCCTCAGATGGCCATGAATGCCAACAGCATCCTGGCTTGTATCAGAAAGAGTGTGGCCAGCAGGACTAGGGAAGTGACCCTCTGTACTTGGCTCTGGTGAAGCTCCACCTCAAATACTGTGTTCAGTTTTGGGCCCCTCACTACAAGAAGGACATTGAGGTGCTGGAGTGTATCCAAAGAAGGACAACAAAGCTGGTGAAAGGTCTAGAAAACAAGTCTAATGAGGAGTGGTTGAGAGAGCTGGGGTTGTTTAGCTTGAAGAGGAGAAGGCTCAGGAGAGACCTTATTGTACTTTACAGTTACCTTAAAGGAGATTTTAGCGAGGTGTGGATCGGGCTCTTCCAAGCACCAACTGATGAGATGAGGGGAAATGGCCTCAAGTTGAACCAGCAGAGGTTTGAGTTGGATATTAGGAGAAATTTCTTTACTGAAAGGGTTGTGTAGCACTGGAACAGGCTGCCCATGGAAGTGGTTGAAGTCACCTTCCCTGGAGGTTTTCAGGAAATTTGTAGATGTAGAACTTAGTAGCATGGTTTAGTGGTGGACTTTAGTACTAGGTTAAAGGTTGGACTAGAGGATCTTAGAGGTCTTTTCCAACCTGAATGATTCTATGATTCTATTATTCTATGACACAGACATTTATTTAGCTTTGCATCCTGTGAAGCATTGAGCAAAACTGTACAGCACTAAAGAGCGCTGTCTTTCTCCTCTCAAGGCTTGGAAGGATCTGTCTTACTGTGAAGTAAGATCCCTTTTGTTTTGCTTTGTGAAAGCCTTCCAGAGCACAGACAAACTAGGCCTGGCTGCTGCCCCCATTGTCACTATTACAATAGCCCTGCAAGATGCATTTGGAGATCAGGACATATCACACCCACATATGGACAGAGAGCTCCTTCCTGGAGATCTTGGTCACGGACAGTAGACCCAAGGGAAATGGAAGATATGAGTCAGTGGCAGAGCAATGAATAGAGCTGTATATTCCTCTTACAGCCAGAGTCCATGTCTTTCCCTGAAGAGTGGACTGTTTTTGCATTTACTTCCCTCATTAGCTGTTTAAAGAGCAGCCATGATACAAGAAGACCTTTTGAAGGAAGATCTGAAGCTTCCTGCTGCCCTTATCAGTCCTTTGCTTGCATCAGCCTAAAATACCCACACAGTTAAAATCTTGCAGCTTACAGCAAAGCACTGTTCTTTTTCACTGCTGTCTCTCTGATCTCAGCCAGCAGACACTCCAAACTCGCCAGTGCTGACTGGAAAGGACCATACACATTTCTCTGCCCTTGCTGCCACAGCCTCTCAGTGGGATTGTGGCATAGGCACATAACTGGTAAGAGCACACTGATTTCTTGAAACAATGCAGTTGACTAATTGGTACAAAATCACTTAATTCTTTGGTAGTTTACTTGCTGACTCTGAAAGGTAAGACACAGTGTATAGTCCTGGGCAGGAAAATCCCTTAAGAATCTTGCCTGACAATAAATATGTGTGAGTTAGGGAGACCCTTGCCTCCTCTAGCAGCAGGGCTTTCTGCAGGCGGAGCAGCTCATGTGGGAAGAGATACACCTCTAGTACCTGCTTCAGGTGACATAGCTAAACACCATGTCCGTTCAGAGATGACAAGGACATTCTCCCCTCTGAGCATAAACAGAGGCAGCAGGGTGGTGACCAATCCTTCTTCCCTTTTTCATGAGGCTGGCAATGGGAATGCCTTGGGCTCCCTTCGCATGTCTCCAGGCCCAGCTCAGGGAGTAGATGGGCCTCAGTCAGCATGCTTTTCCCTGCAAGGAGAGTCCTGAGTCCTTGATCTGGAAATTGATTGCCATATCTCCATTGGGCATGGGCAATGGCCAAGTTCTGTGCAAGGAGAAGCAAAAGTGCTTACCTCTGTGAAGTATCACAGGGACTGCTGTCACTTCTCCCTGAACGTGCAGTCTGGTCTAGATGTGCAAAACTGAGATGCATTGGTTAGTGGGGGATGCTCATCAGTGTGACTTTTATCTCCATAGGCCCACATGCTCCTGCAACAATCACCATCTAACTACATTCACCCTACTATGGAAGCAAATGTTGGACAGAGATCTGGGGATCTGCTGAGACTTACTCAAGGTGTAGTTGCAGGTACTAATATACCTAAAATAGCCTTTGGTGGCTCAGAGTAAAATGAGTACTTGGGGTTTCTGCATAGGCAACAGGGAGACCTAGATCAGGCCCTTCTTACATGATGCACACATAGGCTGCACATAAGGGTCCAGATTCCTAGAAATACTCAAGAGTCTGCAGCCTTAAATGGATGATCAGATAATAAAGATATTTCAGGAATTGTGAGGAATCTACCAAATATCCTGCAACTTACTCATCCCCACAGAAGCTTAGTTTTGTATTGCAAAGGCTAGCTCTTCCTCTGCTTGCCCCTAAATTCCACCATATGGATGATTTAGCTCTAGACATACATACACACAGACATAGGGGAATTTTGTAACTAACAAGAGTGTAGCTGAGATCCTTAAGTATCTCTAATATCTTAGCTTGATCCTTAAGTATCTCTAATAGCTTGAATTCTGACAATGATCTGCAATAACATGCCTGGTCAAGGAGAAGCACATTGTAGTACCCATTCTGTGGAAAAGTACCACCAGAAAGCAAGCACAGTGGGATAAAGAGCTCCTGGGCAGCTTTTCAGCTTGATGCTATTCCCAAGTGTTGGTTCTCCATTCAGCTGAAAGCCATTAAGAAGCAAAGGATTCAATTAAAAATTGGGAAACTTCCCTTGCAAAGTAATTTTGGGGCCAAGTCCAGACCATACTTCAAGCAACTGAAGTTCGCTTAAGGTCCTACCTTCGTGTTTACAGACTGTCTCCCAGCCTGAGCATGCAAGAGTTAATGTCTCTAGCTCTTGCCTCGATGGAGTGCAGCCCAGCACTGTCTGAACTGGCATGAACTGCTGCTTAATGCTCCAAATGGTTTCAAGCACATTCCAGCTAGGCCCCCAGAGCTGGGCTGTGTCCTGGCCAGACCAAACACCACAGTCTGTTTAACAACTGCAGTGCAAGGCACAGATCAAAGGCAGCAGCCTGAACGCCTGCTGCACGCTTTTTGCCTTTTATCTCCCTGCCTGGGAAGCACATCCTACAGCAACCCCCAAGAAGAGGTTGCAAGTCAGACCTTCCTCTCAGTATATTTCTTGCCTTAGCGATGACAAGTGCATTACAAACATGGGCTGTTGGTCTTGCTCTTGTCAGACAGGAAGAATTAGTAAGGTAAGCAAGAGCTGATAAAGGACATTAGATATTGTCCTGCCATGGCTGCTAGAGAACTCACCTGAGCCTTCCAAAGATGTGAGATAAATGGCATGAATTTGCAGGGTTGGAGGGGGAGACAAATCCTGATTTTCCCTTATACTGCGTGACAGACAGTCTACCCTGGGAATGGCAGGAGGAAGAGGCAGGAGGGAATGGCTAGTGGGCTGGGGCCTTGCCAAGCTTTGAGACTAGTGGCTGCCAACAGCTCTTAGACACCTTCTAGGCCAGACTATAAGGAGGTAAAGAGGGGAGAAATTTCTTTCCTTTTCCTCCTTTGTACTCATGGAAAAATCTGTTGTCTAAAAATAAGTTGTAAGATAGCTGCTGCCCAAGGGACATAATGTACCCAGGCCAGGGAGCAAGCTCAAGGAAGGTGAATTAATAAAGTTGGGATCTAGAGTGTAGGAAGGAGACCATCTGGACCTACCAGTATACCTAACAACTTCCCAGTATCCCAAGGTGCCTCTGCTGGAACTCTTCAATGATACCTGGCATTCTGGCCAGTCACAAGGGAAGAAAAATAAGATGGAAAATCATGGAAGAAAACTAAGCCCTTTCACTCATCCAGAGGTTTAACTTTCTAACAAAGTCCATCTCTCCTTACCCTGAGCTGAAAGTCTTTGACAATGCCCAGGGGTTTGCACTGCACTGTGTTTTGGAGGGTTCCCAATACTGCCTCATGAAAAGCTTATGGGTGAACAGGGTCCTTTTTTCCCCTACTCCCTCCTGTAATGCATGGAATTGAAATCACCACTTCCTTTTCGTTTTGTTGTCAGTGGCTTCATAATAAAAGAAGATGTTAACTATTGTAACTATAATTTCCCTCACTTCAGTGACTGATAATTAAAGATTCAATTCCCAAAGTTTTAATCAAGTTTGGTAGTAGCTAGTCTTAAATCTTGATAAGCACCTTCATATTTCACTGAATTACAGGAGAGAGTTCCTATTGGTGCCCTCCAGGGAAGAAAAGGTGGTGGTGTGAGTTCTTGCACTATTACAAAGCACAAATGGGAAATAAATGTTGTGTCTGCCCTAGCTGCAAGGGAAATGCTTGGTTTCGGATCTCACATGTTATTAGGCACCAGAGAATCCAAACATGAGATTCTGATCCATGGGAAACTGCACTTCACTAGTCCAGCTGCTCCTGGAACAGCACCATTTATCTAGGACCAGGAATGCCTTAGCTACTCCCACACGGGGATCCTGAAAGCTTTTGCATTTCCAGTCAGCTGTTGACAAAGTATCTGTTTCTCAGCAGCACTGGAGTTCAACAGACCATTCTACGTTGCTCATTCAGTTGCACAAGTTCACAGGTTTGTTGCTTTGCTTTACTATGTTCCTGCTGGACTTTGGGCTCACTGATAATTTTCCATGAAAATATTTTCTCAAGAAAAAATCTATTAACCAAATTTTTCACAGATACTGTCTGTTCTCCATGTTCATTTTCAATATTTCACTGAAAAAAAAATGAAAAATGCTTTGATTCCTCCCCCCCCCCAAAAAAAATAAAATAAAATAATAAAAAAAAAAAATGCTAGGAAATGATTTTTTTTTCTGTGGAAGAAACATTTGCTGAAGAGCTCAGCAGAAAAGCAGGGATCTGTGCTCCTGTGGCCAGTCCAGTCCTGAGCTTTACAACAACAATAATATACAGCTCAACTGACTCCAGCTATATCAGCTCCCAAAGAAAATTGTTATCTGCCTTTTCTCCAGAGCCAAAGAAAGTCAGAAAAGTCAGTTATTTGTCACAGTGCTGAGGCTGAGGAACTGTCCGCAGCTCATCAAAAGCCTTTGGAAATTATTTTTTGAAAAACAAAATGGAGAAAGATGAGAGGAGGCAGATTACTAGATTTACTTTTTCTTCCATCAAGAAAGAATGAGACTTTTGGAACATGAAAATGGAAAGCAAATTGAGTGAATAAATGTTAACTGAGTGATTTTTATAATTCCAAATCTGGAAAGAGGAAACACAGAAAAAAGGGAATAGATTTCAGTCAAAGACTTGGTAGTTCCCCTCCTGGATTGGAAGTGTGAAAGCAAAAGACATTCAGGAGAACTGGCAGTTCCTTATAGAAATTACTGAGAACATAAGTGCAAACTCTCCCTATGCAGAGGAACTAGAGGAAGTGTGGCTTCATTGCTTCTTACTTGCATTTGAAGTTGCACAGAGCTTGGAAACTAGGTCAGAGTAATAAGAACAAGACTTAAAGAACAGTATAAGCTTGCTCAGGCAAAACCAAAAAGGCACAAAATGAAATCAGTCAAGGGACACATCACAACAATGTGTTCTGTAAGTACTTTGTTAATAAGCTGACGAAAGACCATCTGCTTTACTCCTCAGAGGAGAAAGAAAGGAAGCTGTAGACAGGTGATGTGGCCAACATATTTGATGCTTTCCTTGCAACTCTTTATGCATAAAAGGGCAACTGCAAGCACAGTTACCATCAGAAACAGGGCAAATACTTACAGGTTAGAGTGTATGAGGGAAGGTTACATTTCATAAAATATCTGGCTTAAAGAACACCATCCCAGTATATTCAGAGGTGGCAGTTGCACCCAGGGCCACTAGCAGTTGCCAGGACAATTGGGCAATAGTGGAGGCATGTAAAGGTTTAGAAGAAAACTTCTAAGAAAGGAGATAAATGAGAGACACAGAATTCTATCATTGATAGAATTAAGAGTTGCTTGGATTCTATAGACTCAGCATCTAAAACTGAGGAAGAGAGCTAACAGTTTTCTGAAAATAATACTTCAATTCTTAAAAAGAAAGAAAAAAAAACATATTAAATATTAGGAATTATTAAGAAAGGAACATAGAATAAAACACAATGTTAGATGCTACTGTGAAAACTGATGGTTTGCCCACATCTTGTTCATCTATGATCCTCACCTCCATCTCAAAAAGGATACAGTAGTACTAGAACAGTGTCAGAGAAGGCCAATAAAGATATTCAAGGATGTTGAATGGCATCTTTGCTAATAACAATTAAATAAAGCAACGCAAGAGGTAACTGATGGACATGTAAAGTCACAAGTGTCATGGAGAGGAAAAAGATGAAATATCTATCTACAGCATCTTCCCATGCAAGGCCCAGAAAATATCAGTTAAAACCATCATAAGGCAGATTCAAACCTAATACAGAGAGATGACTGTTCACACAACACAGTTTGCCTGTGGAACTCCTTGCCACAGGACACTGTAGATGAGAATACTTTACATGCATTCATGTAGTGATTAGACAAATTTATGGAAAAGGAGGACTCCAGATACAAAGGCACTGCATTTTGCATAGGAAGTGTCTAAGTTGAAAACTGCTAGAGGCAGGATATTTGGAGAAAGTATCATTTATTCTTCCCCCATTCTTACATGCTTTCCCTAGGCATCCGTTGTCAGATGCTGCTGGAGAAATTTATTGGGCTAGATGGACTTATTTTTTGACCAGAGTGACTGATGAGATTTACATGTAGCTCAATACCCAGAACAATTCCTTAATAAAATTGAAGACAGTCCTTTTGTAAGTATGGTATAAGCTGACAAGATGAGAAGCTATGAACATTTATTTTTTTCCAGGACAAATTATGACAATGCAATTTCATTTCCATATGCTCTGGGTTTTAATAGATAGGAGAAAAAAAAAAAAAAATGGTGACAGCTATTTTGACTTGAAAATTACTTCAGACTTTGTTTCATATACATTCTCATTAGGGCTTAGGGGAACTGGGATGATCAAAAGCCATACTGAGAGAACAGATCTCAAGGAACAATTGTCACTGCAGAAGAACATAGAAAGTAGACTTTGCCGTGGTTTCTTGGGTCCGCTTCTATTCAGGGTTTTTACCAGTGGCCCAGATGGTAGGAAGGAGAATGTGTCTTTTAAATTTGTGGTTGACAGAAAGTTAAGACAGTCTGTCACTGGTGCTCTGGGGCTCAGGCATGGTGATGCTGGCATCCACATGTGAAGCGTCACATGGACCAGGTTGCTGAGAAGAGTCTCTGAACCCAGGAGTCCTGGAGAAAAGGCAGAACCAAAGGATCTGGACCAGTCACTGAGTAGCTCAGGGTTTGGAGGTCAGGCTTCAGGAAGAGAGGATCTAACAAGCACAGGTGAGGTGCAGAACCTCTCTGCTACTGGCATGATGGAAATGCCTAAGATCCTGTCCTGCTTGGGTCCTTATGGTGCCACCTTCCCTTTACACTCCATCACCATGGCCCGGTGCAGCATCACAAAAAGTGTTCCCACAGATGTTCATTCATCCCATGGTCATCCAGATTTCCCATCAGGCTGCTTTGCACCACCTGCCCATGCTACTACTGGGGTAGCCACAGACAGTGCCAGAGAAAGTTTGGCCAAGACCAGGCAAGGAGAAGCCATCTGAGCAGGCAACACGGGGAAAAGAAATCAGGAATCAGAACAACTGGTGCAGAGGAGAGATTCTTCCATCAAAATGTGAACGCAAGAACAGCCAAATGAAAATAAGATGATCCCAAGAGACTGTGTGATGAGCATTAGGATGCTCCAACTCATGGGAGCTCTAATCAGGCTGTACAATCATGCGTGGGTCATTGGCGCCACTGAGTGGCAAATCAAGCCTCCTGCATTGTACAAGCCCCAGCGTGCTGTCTCCATCAATTTATTCTAATCTCAGCATCCTTACACGTCTGTGTGATCAAGGAAAGCTTCAAGGCACTCTGCCGCCCCTCCATCCCACAGTGCCTGGTAGGCGAGAGGTTCATGAGTGTGCACACACAGAAGCCACTCTGGTTTTCTGAGGTACATTTACTGCATATGTTCTCCTCTCCTCAAATCTAATAACTTGCTGGTACTGCAGCTAATTGGTTGGGGAGCTGGGAATCGGCCTCTTCTCACAGGTAACTAATGATAGGACTAGAGGGAATGGCCTCAAGTTGCACCAGGGGATGTTCATGCTGGAAATTAGGAGACATTTCTTCTCAGAAAGAGCAGTCAGGCATTGGGACGGGTTCCCCAGGGAAGGAGTCACCGTCCCTCTGGCTTGCCCTCTGGCTTGCCCTTTAGAGCACAGATTAAGCAAGCGCTTCAGCCTTTCACATTTTATTGTCTCCACCCAACCCGCTTCCCTCTCCCTTCCATCACAAGTTCATCTTCTGCAGCTCCAGCTCCACCCCAGTTGGGCCAGTCTGACTTGCTCCCTACGGAAAGTCTTCCTCCTGGAGCTGCTAGCAGCCTCTTCTTAGTCCTCTGCATGCTCCCAGCTTCAGCATCTTACAGCTTCAGCTCAGTCCTCCTCTACAAACACTTCACAGGAATCTGGACACCATGCTCTCATACTTCATTTGGTACAATCCAGGATTCAACTATTGCTAATAATGTGTTTGCCACAAGACAATCTAAGTCCTGTTCTGAACACAGAATTGATTCCCCTGGGAGATTTCCTACAAAACTTGGAAATTTGAGAGGGGTGATTCATGTATTTTCATATATGTGCGTAAACACAGACCCACACACACTTGTAACTAGCAGAAGTGTTTACATCTTCGTCTTCTGACTGGGGAACTGTACCACAGCAAAAGCAACACCAAACCCTCTGAGTAACTTGGAGTTCCCCTACGAACAAATGAGGGTTGCACATTTCCAATACACCTCTTCAGTGAGTTCAGGTGCAGAGGCTCAGCACTACAGGACCTCAGACTCCAGGACAGGATAGCAGTCCAGGCACTGTGAAAAGCCATGTGTCTCTGAGATCACCCATGAACCATCTCTACAGACAATATGACCCAGAATTCTGTGTCCAAGATGGGAGTTTGTCATGGTAGCATCATGTTAAATTAGCTATGAGATTATATTTTTCCTCCTTGCTGTCTTCCTTCCTTCCCACTCCTGAGGTGTTTGTTGGAGGCTCACACCTGGATCACAGATGCCGCAGATTGGGTGTGATGGGAAGTGAGTAGCTGCACATCATGAAATGTGTCACTTGAACAATGGGTGTGCAAGCAGTAATAAGGTCATGAAAGCAGTGATGGAATAAGATCATGAAGAAACAGGATAACATTTGATGTCATCATTAATAATGCTAATTTAATTCTGTTTTCCTTCCTTCTCTCCCCCTCCCCACTTTCCTCTCCTCCCAGTCTCTATTCCAGATGATCCTTATCCTTGCTCCCCACACTCTGTTTCAATATTGTTCGAAAGAGTTACAGGTAGATCACCATTGAAGGTAGTTTTTGTTTCACACCCCCACTGACACACGTTCAAAGTTTGGGGTATTAGAGCTTCTCAAAGAAAAGGCTGTCAGATTATTTTCTTCATATGTCAAAACAATAGTTTTTTTCTTGGCCATATTTCAGAAGTGGCCCAACTGTTTCAGCCCAAACTTTACAAATAATTCAGCCACAGGCACACAGAGAATGTGGTGTGTTTCAGACCGTGTAGTTAATGCTGGCAGAAGTACAAGGAATAGAAAGCATGGTGCTACAATGGAAAGCATTAGGAAAACTTAGCTCTAGGCAATGCTATCAGCTCCGAATATAACAGGTTTCTTTCTTTTAAACTGAAATAATTTTTCATGCAGGAATTTTCATCAGTTTAACTAAATGGCAGTTTTCAGTTCCTAATCTAGAGCCTATCATCTGTGCCACCATTCCTCAATGATCAAAGTAAGCTTCAAAAAGAAACGAGGAAAAGCAAACACTTTCTGCAGTTCTGTCCCTCTCTGGAAGCTCTGGGAAATTTCTGAGGGGTCATGAATTGAACAAGATGGAAAACCCTTGGAAGAAATTGCACTCCAAAGTTGTTGCAAGCTGTGCACATTCTCTCTGTATTCCCCAGAGCTGCTGTTAGCACTTTCTTCATGAACAAAAACACTGCTGGTCAAATACCCTCAACTGAACCATCTCAAAATATAACATGGTCTAATAAAAATGAGTGAAGCAGCTGAGCTCTAGAGATGTTATTTGATTTAACCAAAGTCATCTTCTCTCCAACATCCATCCACCACACAAACCTGTGTACAAGCTGTCCCGTGCACACACAGATCATAGGGTCACCAACCAGCCCCTGACTGGAGTATGGAGCACACTGTGCCAATGTTTCCTCTGTGCTGAAAGACTGCGGCAGGCAGAGAGCCAAAGCAAGCGTGCTTAAATTGCTGTTTTACAGTCCCGTGGACGGGGATGAAAAGGGAATGAGGAAGGTGAGGAATGTACTGTGCATACACCACTTGCTCTGTTCAATGGCTCCACACACTGTATGGAGCTGTGCCAGGGGTGACGCCATGGAAAGAAGCCCATGGCACTGGCCAAGTGGTTCAGAAATTGTGCTGTTCCTAGTGGGCTGCTTTGTCCACTGCCCACTCAACTCACAGCTGAACCTGTGAAGCTTGGTTTGGAGTCAATACTCCATCCCACACCCAGAGCAAGTTTTTGTCTTTCCTGCCAGCAAGGTCTGAAAAACACTTGATTCATCCACTTTTATGTAGTGTCAGCCAATATCTGCCTTGAGGGTTTTTTCCATAAAAGCCACACAGAAGTCATATGGTCATGATTCAATACAGCCCCTAGCTGGCATCAGCACTGCCAAGAGCCCACCCAAACGTTCTCTGCAAGTACATCTGAACTGGACCCTCTCATACCTGATGTGAAAAAACAAACTCCTAGATCATTCCAAAAACACTTCTTGTTGTCCCTTTCTCTGTGACCTGGCCACCTTTCATCATCAGACATCTATCTAGCAAGATAGACTGCAGAAGGTGTCATTCATGTAAGTGTCCACCATTGACATAGCTGAATCTTCAGGGCCACTAGGAGCAAGTTTAGGGACACGTGATGATGCTCGCTGAACTGTGAACGTGCATGTGTGTGGCTCCTTCTGCTGGGAACTGGATTTTCCTTTGATGTGTTCTTCATAGCTTGCTCACCTTGAAGGGAAATGGATCTCCTTAATCAGCAGTCTTCCCTCACTCCATCAGGCAGCAACAAAGTTGGGGTTACTCCACAAGAAAAGATAAACCAGGAGCTGAGAGTGACCACAGCACAGAGCATCCACCATGTGCATTTCCACAGTATCTGGGCAGAACTGGTGACAAAAGGCCCCACTGACAATCCCAAACAAGGCAAGGGGATGAATAAGGTCCAGGGTCCATCCAGGGAGTCCAGTCAGGAGCTGCAGGAGATGAAGCCAACCATATTCTGGTGTACATCAAATACAGCATTGCTAGCTGGTCAAGGGAAGTGACTGTTCCACTCTACTCCACGTTGGTGCAGTCTGACCTTGAGTACTGTGAAGTTTTGGGCACCACCATATGAGAAAAACATAAAACTGTTAGAAAGTGTCCAAGGGAGGGCAACAACTGAGGTAAAGGTTCTAGAGGGGAAGACATATGAGGAGCAGCTGAAATCACTTGTATTGTTCAGACTGGAGAAGAGACTGAGGGGAGGCCTCATCATGGCCTACAGCTTCCTCATGAGGGGAGCAGAGGGGCAGGCACCGAGCTCTGGTCTCGGGACCAGTAACAGGACCTGAGGAAATGGCTTGAAGTTGTGACAAGGACTGTTCAGGCTGGATATCAGGAACAGGTTCTTCACCAAGAGGGTGGTCAGGCACTGGAACAGACTCCCTAGGGGAGTGGTCATGGCACTGAACTTGCCGGAGTTCAATAAGCTCTCAGACAATGCTCTCAATCACGTGATATAATTATTTTATTATTATTATTATTTGAATGGTCCTTTGCGGACCCAGGAGTTGGACTTGATCATTGTGGGTCCCTTCCAACTCGGCATATTCTATGATCCCTATGAGAACCTTCAGCTAACCCTAACCCCTTTACATTGACAAACGTAAAAGCACATAAAACCCCTAAAAAGAGACCATGATGTTTCTTTTCTACACTATTCTGCCTTAATTCAAATGGTCTAAATATGAAGTATGGAGCTCATCTTCATGGAACTTATTACATGGATTCAGATAAATCCTGATGCTCCATGGGACTTTCTTCCCTTTGGTTAGCATGATTAGTGCAGTCATTTTCTATGACAAATGTTGTTGTACCCATCGCTTCCTCCGCTAACAACCCATAGATGGAGTCAATGTCCAGCGATATGTTTGAGACTTTATCAGAAACTCTCTCATATTCTCCTTAAGTGCCATAATTCTGAACTGGCACAATTAATAAGTGGAATCTCCTTTCTAAGGTATTTCCTTGAAAATTGCCTCACTACATTCAAACGAGGCACTAAGAGATGTGCCTTTCTAATTTGGCATGCAAGTTTTCCTGAGTTTATTTTTGATTTTCTCCCTTTGCTCTTACACTATTTAATTTCAAATCTCTATACATAATCAAATACACTTTATTTTAGGAGACATACTCTACTTGATACCCAACACAAGAGAAAAGCTTCCAAAAGTATTGGATAATTTGACAGAAAGTTAAATGACAGGAAATTCAATGACTTAATCCAAACAAATTTGATGATTCACTTGAAGCCCAAGTGTCCCATTAGTGTCTCCTTCCTTTTATTGGTCCTGCTGCACCAGTGTGAATTTGCAGAAGAGCCAAAAGAATTATTAAAACCTCAGAAAGGCCAGCCATAGAAAGGTGGCTCTGTCTCCCAACTCAGAACTGGGAAGTGGCTCCAGATTATATGACACATCCCCCAGAGGTGCCATTTTCATTTCCAGTTGCTAAAGGAAGGTTTTTTTGGCTGCCTAGTAGGTAGACATCTACATTTGTAATGAATTCTGCCCACATAACCAACAACCCCTCCACCCTAAAGGCAGGAGTTACAGCATTTCCCCTACCCAGGGCCTTAGGTAATGGTAGTAGCTGCCCAGGGCACTCTCTGCATCCCTGTTTGGCACCACCAGGAAGCACACCTGCTCTTGTTACCCTTTCCTTGAAGGCCATCTTCAACAGACAGGAAAGAAACATCAGGCAAAAAGAGCAGATTCCTTCCAGATGTCTTGTCAGAGTGGCTGCACGGCCAGGCTCTCCCAGTGTTACCACCTCAGCCAAATGAGCGGAGATGTCAAATATTTATGTGGGGGAATTCTTCTGTTTCCTTGGCAGCCGTGTATGGCTTTAAACCAGGTGCTTGGGTCATGGCCAGACTTCAGAGAGCTTCTTTGGAAACCTGATCTGTAAGGCAAAGTCTGCCATCTAGTTTCTGATGTGTGAGTAACTCCGGTCTGTCAGCCTGGTAATATCAAGAAGAATTTGACAATCTGTTCCGTGCTCTTCTCCCAGGGCTTTGCATGATTAATTTCCCTTCCCCTCCTACTCTGCTGGCCGCTTTCTTTGGTCTCCTGGGGATCTGCTTCAGTGATGGACCATTTCTCCTCTGTTAATGTTAGGGAAGAAATAAATAAATAAATAAATAAATAAATAAGAAGACCAGAAGGAGCTTCTGCAGCTGCTGTGGTTTGCATGGAATTGAAGGGCATTCTTCTTTGGGGCCTACTTCACATCTGCAGCATGTAACCACTTTTCAACTTCTCTCTGCTCTCCTAGAGTCCAGACTCCAGCCCCAGAAAGACTTGCAGCAATTATGCTTTGTGTTGAGCCTGCTCTCAAATCAGTAATATTGTTCTGTTCATGACCCAGTGTTCTCCTTTGCCCAGTGACGATGCTAGTGGCCATTACTGTGTCATGTCCACGAGTGTATATTGTTCTGAAGCTGCCATTTTTTGGAGACATGTACAGCCCTGCTGTACTTGCAGGACTGATGCGTAAAATGATTTTTTATACCTTGAAGGTAGCAACCACATGGTGAGGGACAGTATGGAAGTAAATGCCTGTGAGCAGTCACAAACTTTTCCACCGAATTTGCAAACTTGACTCAGTCTCCAGATAAGATGCTCTTGGTTTCTGCTCTAACTGAAGACCAGACAGGCTACTTATCCCTAAAGCTCAAGGATGCATAGCTTTTCCTGTATCACTATACATTTGTGTTTTTGAAGAACCAAGACCCTCAGAAATGTCAACAATTGAGTCTTTCACTTAAGAAAAGTAAGTCTCAATTCCAACTATAAGTAGAAAGATTAATGTTTCAGAGTTAGGGGCAGTGACCAGAGGATAAGACAAGCTTTTTTTTTCTTTTTTTCTTTTTTTTTCTTTTTTTCTTTTTTTCTTTTTTCCTTTTTTTTCAGTGCTCCACTTTGCTACCTGTTACCATAATGTTTAGTAATGTTAGACCTGGCAAACTAAATGCAAATCACAGATACAAGTAGATATGACTGCGCAGCTTATGGAAATGGCCTGGATGATGTAACAGATGTTTTTCTGACAACAGGAAAGGGAAGCAGAGCAGCACTTTATCCATGAAGCATCTCTGGGAAAAGCATCATGGCTCCCAGACCATCAGATGTCACAAGTCAGGAGGGGATTTTGCAGAATAAACTGTGGTCAGGAACATAAGAATGCAATATTCCAATGTGGATTTTCCATCTGCTGTTTGAGGCTGTTTTCCAGCACCTTGCAACTGGATGAGTAAAGAACAGCTTGTAACACAGCTTGTAAATATGTAACAGCTTGTAACATATTTATAATGTCTTTGGTTATATCATAGATGTTGGTTACTGGAATAATTGATTAGAGTAAGGCCCAATGTAAAACATATCCACGCCCCACTGAAATCTTTTGAATAGGGGACAAGCTCTCTACTGAGTGAGATCTGACACTTAAGATACTCATGGGCCTGAAGCCTTTCCTGCTGCCTGGTAAAGTCTGCACAACAAATCAACAAATGTGAGACCAATGCCCACGTGCAAACACATTCAGACTGTCTCATTCAAGCATTCAGCTTATTGATAGAAGACCTAAAGACTTGAATGGTACAGGCAGTTTGGATGAGGTTTTTGGTAAAAGGTAGTATCATAGACAGTATTTTAGAAATCAGTGATTTGGGGAGAAATTGGCAAGCATAAATTGCAGACACATTTATCTCTATCTCTGACATCTGTTTGGTATATGTCCTTGACACAGCCCAGAGCGATGTTTTAAATCAATTGGGCTTAATAAACTGCATTTTTTCCTTTTTTTTTTTTTTTAATCAAAACTAATATAGAATAATGACAATTGGAGACATGTTTTGTCTGTCTCTGGATCTCATGCTAAACTTGTAGAGAATGGTAAAGAAACACTAATATATTGGTAGGAACGTGCATCTGAAAGCACCAGAAGAAACTGCAGAGAATACAAGAATGGCACATGATCTTGGCACCTAGAGCAGCAGGTCGTCACCAGAACATGGATTCGTAGTTCTCAAAACAGTCACACTGGGAAAACAAAGGACAGCCTACTACAAAGGACAGACTGTTTACAGCAAACAAGAAAAAGGAGAGTCAGTCAGCAATATTGCCTAGCTCAGAGTCCACATTCACTGCCAACTCAAGATGGGTAGGAAAGGTAAATGCTAAAAACAGCACAGCCACGAAATCACAAAGAACTGGGAGATGTTATTGAGGACTCCTTAGCCAGTGTTGCCTATTCTCCATGTTAGTGCAAGTGACCCTGTCCAAACCACTTGCACACATCCATACCAGTACTTGCATATGCATGTGACAGAATCAGTGAATGAAATTCAAGAGAGGATGAATATGAATAAATCAATTTTGTTTAAAATAAATAAATAAATAAAAACACCTGTACAGCGTGCTCAGAGTTTTGCTGAAGCGGCTGTGCAAGGGGAGGGGGAGGCAGGATGCTCTGACATTCTCATGGCGTGCTTGGCATTGTCAGGACACTTTTATCTCTCAGAATGGAGGGACCAGTGACACATTCACCCTGAAAATGGTGCTGCAGGTTGAGATCACAGCAGGACAGGGCAGAGCCTAGCCGTACGTAAAGGGCACGGGATTGCTTGCTGAAGTTGCAATATCTAATAATAGCCACAGATCGTATACTTTTGTAACTCTGTCAAGAAAGACAGAGATCCCAGGACAGCTTTCCTCTCTAATCCCCTGGAGCAGCACAGTCCCTTGAGGTTTGTAATTCAAATCCTGCCAGACTGTACCAGGGAGACAAAGTGGCTGTTGGATACTTTGGTCTGTCCTTAAAATAGGAACAAATCTGCTCCCACGTGGCTTCCCATACAGCCTTGGATTATGGGGAGGGGGTTGCACGGCATCCAAGAGCACTCACGGAACTCTTTTTTCTATTACCCTCCCAAAACCATAAATTTGGCTCAAGCTACCGAGCTTCAGCACCAGGCAGTAAGCCAAGTTCTGATACCGGAGGCCATAAGGCCCAAGGACTACCAAGTCAGGTTGACACACAGCAAGAAAAATGTGCAAGTGAGGCCACGCAGCAGACACGGGTAGCAGAGGTGGGTAAGTGGACCGCGGGAAGCACTGGGACACGCACAATATGTTCAAGCCGCTTTGTGCCATGTAAATGGCCCTGACGCATGTACATTTGCTTCTGCTGGTGGTCTTTCTGGATCTTCTGGTGGTTGTCAATAGTCTTCCTCACTACGTTTGCTGGTTGAACCCAGTTCTCACACATGCTCAGGCTCAGGAGGGATGCTATGAAACAGCTGTGGGAAGGGGCTCAGCAGCTGTCTGGAGGCTACTGATAATGAGAGGGTTTCAGTATTACTTAAAGGTATTAGGATCATAAAACTGTTCACCGTTGCCTGCTGTGTGACTTTAGTAATGATAAAGACCCCAGCAAAGCATCACATTCTCAGTATTACCGTCCATGACATCGTGAGTATTTTTCCTTTGGTGGAATAGAAAGCTAGCATCATCTCTTAGGCTCACATCAGGAGAGCAGTCTGCACAGCTCAACTGCCTGGGTGTCCAAGAACAATGCCTGGTTTTGCCTGTGCTGCAAGAAGGCTGCCTGTGAATGTACCCTTCCCATCCATTTATCTCTATTAATATTCCACTGTGGGATTTCTCATCACATTGGCTATTACAGCTGATTTACTTTAAATAACTAAGACTTATCTTTGGAGACTTTCCTCCAGCAACAGAGGGCCTTAAGCCTTTGCCTAATCTTCCCAGACACAGCTGCGGAGCAGACTTTCTCATGTCAGCTGTGTGATTCTTGAGAAGTTATAATTTAAAGTGGCAGCACTCCTTATTTAGTCAAAATGTCATTCTCTGGTGAAAAATAGAGTCTCTGTAAATTTTCAGTACAACTGTTTGTTTCTAAAATAAGCTGTCATATCCTAGTCAACCTCCTGGTTAAGCTGTGTCGTCCAACAGCAATACCTAAATCAAAATGAGATAAAACAGCTTTACTTCTGAGAAAATAATTGTGTGTCAGCATCTAAGCCTTTGTCTTTGCAGTCTTAGAGAATACTAATATATAGGAGTTATCTTCAAGAACAGGGTTGAAGATGTTTTCACACTCAGAAATGAATATAAGATACCTTTAAAAAGAAATGTTGCTGAAATCCCTAAAGCTGGGTCTTGAAGCATTTGTACCAGATACTTTGGTGACAGTAAAGAGTGCAGACAGGACTGCAACGCTTGATTCATGAGTAAATTGACATATAACTGTGTTTAAATTAAAAAAAAAAAAGAAAAAAAAAAAGAAAAAACACCCCCCGGGGGGGGGGGCTGACAAAATTCAGCTAGAGGAATGAAGTAAGGTAGGTGGCAGGGTCTGAGGGCTTCGTCTTCGCTTGCACAAATCTTGGCATCAGAGCTGTTTCCAGCATGCCACTGCTTCTTCATTCTGTGTGGCAGGTAACACACACACCTATCAGATTTTTCTGCTGGTCATTTCAATTACACTGTTTCCCTTGTACCCCTTAATTTCTGCAGCTCTTAGTTGGCTAAAATCATGGATGCATACTGGAACACCACCAAGTCTGGAATAATCTTTGTTAAATTAGGACTAGGGAAAGAGAAAATATTTTTTTTTGTTTTACTTTCAGTGGCATTGCTGCCAAATTAGAATGCTTCTGCATGAGTGTTTGTGCCGGTACACTGGAAGTATGAGGACCATGAAGCCAAGAGTAAGGTGTGGGTCAGGTTTGTAACAAGCTGGAACAGATCGATTTAACCTGCTTTTGAACTGCACTGCACTGCACCAGCTGCTGCCTCTCTTCAGTCACATGCATCTGGCTGAGCCAGTTTAAGCGGCTAAACTAGAAGAAAACTAACCCTCTAAAAGAGCTTTCTTACAGTGTTTTAATTAAAAAAAATAATAATAATAAGTCTTCCGGTGGTTTAGCTCCTCAAACTGGCCCATCAGAAGGTAAAATGAATGGCAGGACTGTGCCTCTGTGCCTGAGGGAATACGGGCTGAAAAAGTCAGGACAGCCTCTTGCGGCAGCAGGTAGCTACTGGATAGATTTGTTGTAATACTACTCTGCTCCCTTAGACAAGGGAGTAAGTCTGATGTGTCTCAGACTGAGTAACTCTAAACTGTGATTTAGCCCTCAGTCCTTTCCAGGTGCACCAGGCCTGTGCTCAGCTCACAAAGATCTGTTCTGTCTGTCACAGTTTTACTTTCAGAGTTACACAAAATAACATGAACTTTTATGTCTTCCTTCCTGAAATGTGACCTACCCGAGAGCAAAGCCCATTGTGAGGGGCTGTAGCAGCAGTGGGTTCACCATGCAAAAAGCACCTGAGTAATTTGTCGGTTCTGCCACAGAATTTGCTACCCTGCCATGGTCTTTCTTAAAATGCAAAGGAAGGAGAAACAACTGCCTCCTTACCCATTGCTGGGAACAACAGAAACTTTGCAAGAAGTACTCCAGTGCGTGCATGAACAGTCTTTCACACCTTGGGCCACTTACTTGCTGCAACCCCGACTGCCATAGCGCTAGGAACATTATCAACACTCGAACTGCTGATACAACCTCCCTCTGAGACCCAGAAAGGTCACCGGAGAGCACAGTGAGGTAAACAGAAGGAAAAGTAATTGAGAGGAAAAGAATTCAGTTTTGTTCCAAAACAGCCTAACATCACTGCAAGCTGCAATGTTTTGGATCATTAGAGAAAATTACGGCACTTTTATTAGTGCTTTTGGGAGTTCCTAAAAAGTGGAAGTGGATCCTGTTTGAACAGTTTGTCACGCTGTGATTTGAGGAAGTTCAGTTCTGTCTGCATTTGAACACCTGAAATCAAAGTGAAAGAAGCATTTTAACAGCAGAAAAAGACTGGGATTTAGCTTATTACAGCTTATGTCCTGTCTGTGGGGACAGAACAAGGGGCAACGGCCCCAAAATGGAGCCCAGGCAGTTCCGCACCAACACGCCAAAGAACTTCTTCCCGCTGAGGGTGACGGAGCGCTGGGACAGGCTGCCCAGGGAGGTTGGGGGGTCTCCTTCTCGGGAGCTCTTCAAGGCCCGTCTGGACCCTACCTGGGCAACCTGCTGTAGGGAACTGCTTTGGCAGGGGGTTGGACCCGGTTAGCTCTGGAGCCATTCCAGCTCCTACAATTCTATGATTCTGTGATTCTGTGACCATGGTGTATATTCACCGGTGGGAGACTGGGTGTGCAGGGACTTAGGTTTTCCACTTGAGGGTGCTGTCCAGGCTGACACAGGCCACATTCAGTGTGTCCAGCACATCACAACCAAAGAGATCGGAGACAAACCGACCACCAGATCTGGTCAGAGATTTGTTTGGACGTGATAAACAGGATTTCAGAGGGCGACTCTTTCATAGACTATAAGCAGAGGACTTGTTCAATATCTGGCCCACATTAAGCAGCTAGTGTATAAATGATCACAATCAAGCTGCCAGTTTTTCTTACTCATAGATATATTGTAATATAAATAATAAAATGGGTTTGTCAGCCTATGTTTTAAAGTTATTTTTAAGTACCTCAAATCCTAATTATTTCCTGAAAAAAATTGAAGAAGCCTGATATTTAGAGACTGGGTGTCCATCTTTGTGTTCCAGACCCCTTTGGTTGTCTCAAGGTGCATACTGTAAGAAGACTGGTAACTTTTAAGTCTTTAAGGGAGCACCCTTTACAGTCAGAATGAGGGGCACTGTTCAGCACTCATAGCCACAGTTCAAAATGCATCATGATTTATATAAAAGACAAGGTGCGCACAGGTCATGTCCCTGTGCATCAGGGCTCCTCACCAAGGCTTTGTGTCCTGAATTGCTTTGGGGCATGGAGGTTTGTGTTGTGTTTTGATGATGGCCCTGTGTGCCGGTGGCTCTGGTGATTAAGCAAAAATCTCTGTTCTGAGTGGCATGACTCATATTCCACCTCTCTAACTGAGGAAGTCACAGCTAACCGGGGTGAGGGGGTGAGAAAGACAAATAATACCCTGAGCAAAGCCCCTTCCTTTGTCCCAGTGTTTTTAAACATTTCGGTTTTATTTACCTTCTGAAATTAGCAGATTTTTGCTCAAAGAAGGCCCAATCCAAGTCCTTTGGAAGTCAGTGGGAGCTTTTCACTGATGTCAGCAGGCTTTGGATCAAACCCAGAAAAGCTGGATTTGTAATACAGAGACTGCTGGTCAACCACTGTTTTAAATTATTATTTTTTTTGATGCCATTCAACTAGCTACAGGAACACTAATGCATGTAGGAGCGTTGGGATCCACCCAAGGGAATATGATATGGCTAGAGATTCCTGACATTATTACTCCAGGGCCCAAATACTTTGTGCAAATATTCACCAGTATATTTGTACAGATGCTAGTACATTCATGGCAATCTGGAGCAGAAACCATTTTCAAGCCATCGGTCTGTTACAAGCTTGACTGTGTATTCCTTGATTGGAACTGAGCATGTGAAATACAATGGGTAAGCAAAAAAAAAAAAAAAAAAAAAAAAAAAAAAACTTTAACAAGTGACTAAATTTGTTTTTACATTGTTAACAGCTCTATCTACACAGGTATTTACAGCTATACTTATCAAAACCATACTGGCTTTAGAAAAGTCTGGAAATAAAGAACTGATGGAAAGTGTTTTAGTAAGATGAGAGAACAGTCTTAAGTGCTCCAAGAATGCATTATAGCACACTGGCAAACAATAATAGTACACATGATCTGTATTCCCAAGACTTGAAAGCAAGAATGATGGGGTGGAATTTTTTTTGGCCTATGTAATTCAGGAGGACAGAATAGATGAGCTTAACATTTTTTTTCTGGCCTTAAAATCTACCCAGATGTACTGCAGTGATTCCAAAGCTGTAGTCCACTGTATTAGCTTCTCCTCCTTGTTTTGACTTGCCTCATCAAGAGGCTGAAATAACATGTAGTACTCAGCCCTTGTTTTTTCACATAAAGGGCAGCTACAATTTGCTGAGGGACTTTATTCTGTCTCCCTTTTTTATGATGTTTATGAAGAAAATACTGGGTTAAACTAACCAAGTTCACTGTTGGCAAAAGAAACATGGAACTGCAGAAATGGGCTCCAGCATCATCCATTTATATAGGCTGCTGTATGTCGTGCTTGAGGCACAATGTTTGGATTTTAAAATATAATGGCATGTACATACTTTCATTTGTGTGCATTTTTAAATGGATTCTTACACAAGTGATACACAAGCAGGCATGAAATTAGCAGATCTGTTATAAAGAGGTCTAGGACAGTAGTGGAGGTAAAACGTAGCTAGAAAAAGAGAAGGGGGAAGCATGTATAACGAGAAAAGGAGCAGGAGCAGGAGCTGGTTCACAAGGGCAGTGGCAGGATGGCTGCCATTCCATCAAACTGCAGCAGGAGCAGGAGTCTCATGATGAAGATTCCCATTACACCTTCCTTATCTTTTAATTTGCACTTGTGAAAAGTGCATATAAAGTAATAGTTAGGCTAATTCATTAGCATTTAATTCTCAGTTAGACAGCTATAAATGGCACCATGCAAAGAATAGTATTACCATGCAGTGAAAAATCAGAGAAAATAAGGAATTCAGTGTTCTGGTGGTACTCCATCTGTATTAGGGCTGCCATGGCATGTATGTCCTAGCACAGTTGTCCCAGCCAGCTCATGACGCCTGCTTCTCTTCCTGAAGACATTAATTCCCTCTTGGGGAAGGCAAACAGGCCAAATTTAATGTTGAAACACACATGGACATTTCTGTAACAGTCCTGTCACCTCCTAGGTGCTTCACTCCTGGCAAGGCTCATCCAGGGTCACCAGAACCAGCCTGTCCTCCCTTGCTGGCACCCCCACTCTCTCTTCACGCCCCGGCCCCTGCAGGCCTGGGTGCCCCTGCTTATGGCCTGCTGGCTTTGGGTGTCCATCAAATGGCCACAAGTTGTGCCTGGGGAGATTTAGATTAGATATCAGGAAAAACTTCATCTCTCAAAGAGTGCCCAGGAAAGTGGAGTCACCATCCCTTGTGGTGTTCAAGAAGTGCCTGGACAAGGTGCTGAGAGACATGATTTAGTAGCTTAGTGGGTAGTATTGGTGACAGGAGGACAGTTGGATTAGATGATCTGGTAGGTCCTTTCCAACCCTGTGTTTCTATGATTCTATGATCAAAGCTCTGCAGCCTCTGGGAGAAGCTTCCCCGCGGGGCTCAGCACAGGACCGTCTCACTCGGGTCACAGAACAGAATCATTAAGGTTGGAAAAGACCAACCGGGAACTCCCCGCGGCAGCTCCCCGAGGCCGGGAGGCCAGGCCCGGACGCCGCCCGGGGTCCTCCCCGCCGCGCTGGGAGCAGCGCCCGGCCCGGCCCCGCCCCGAGGCCGCCGCCTCCTCATCGCGCCCGGGGGCAGGCAGAGCCCGGACGCCGCTCGGGTCTCCGCGGAGACCGGGACGGCACCGCCCCGGGGGAGAGAAAGAGGGGGCCGGGGCAGTGTCCGGGGGAGGTGGAGGTGAGGGGCGGGTATGGCCCGGCGGGCGCTGGGGGCTGGCGGGCGAGCAGGCGGCAGGTGGCGGCTGAAGTAACGGCGGGAGCCCGCGGGGCTGGTGGGGCCGGGGAAGAGTGCGTGAGGGCTGGCAGAGCGGGGGCTGCGGGGGTCGGACGGTGCCTGGCGGGGGAGCGGGCAGTGCTTTTGGAGGGCGAAGCGACAGTGCCGGAGGCTTTCCGGGGTCGGGTTCCCGCGCAGCCGGCGGTGCCGCGGGGAGCCGGCTGTGACCGGAGGGGTGGCGGGGGCGGAGGTGAGGGGCAGCGGCTGTGCCGGGGAGCTGCGGGGGCAGCGCGGGCGCCGGGCCCGAGCAGCGGGCGGCGGCCCCGGTGTGGCCGGGGGAGTCGCCGTCACGGTGCGAGGGGCTGCTGAGGCAACGGGTTCCTGCCGGGGCTGCAAGGAGCAGCCAAAAGGGTGCCCTCGTGGCAGCCCCCCCGCCCCAGCAGAGCCGTGCTGTGGGAAGAGCTGGGAGGATCCGTGTCTCACCTGCAGCCGGGCGGAGTGGTGGTCGGCCTGCTGCTGGCTGCCAGTCCGGAGGGAAAAGGAAAATCCTTCGTGCCATCCTGTTGTAAAAGGAGAGCTTTCCATTGTTCTGGTATAGCACGGCCAGTTAGTATGAAATCAATACAGAAATAAGGGGTTGTGTTGAGCTGCGTTTGCGGTGAAGAAGGTCAGAGCAGGCAATTGCAATGGTACTTTTTGAGAAACCATTCTGTCTTCCTGTAGGCAGCTGCTGGTCGAGTCTTCAGTACTTCACTCTTAACCCTTTGCATGGAAGAAGGATGAAATTAAAGAAAGATTTTTCTTGCTGGCAATGAAAACTATTCCCAGAAAAAAAAAAAAAAAAAAAAAAAAAAGGCAAAGCTGCCTACAGGGCTGCATGAATGCGTTTATAAATCTTTTATAATTATAAATCTTTTAAAAATGATTTGGTTGCTCATCAAAATGCAAGCAGTATAATGAGGTAAAAAAAAAAACAGCGTAGGCTAAAGTTGAAAGGGAAAAAAAAAAAAGTTTTAAATTGCAGTTTGCACTTCTGGAATCATTTAAAGCCAGCTTGTATGGTAAGTTTATGAGGCAGTGACAGTTCAGTCTGAATCAAGTTAGGTATCAGAGCATGAAATGAATGTTTCCGGGATAGATGATGATGAATTATATGAATTCAGACATCTGAATTTTAGCTAGCAAGATTTGAATATGGTTACTTTCTTACCTACACCTTTATCTGCATCTGAAGATAAAATTTTCTTGTTTTGCAATTTTAACATGAAGTCTTCTTTAAGTTTTGCAAAAGTCAGACAGAAGGTGTATTTGAGGGAACAAACGTGGAGACTTCTGTCCTCCAAAGGAGCCAATCTTTCTTCTGGCTGACCAGAGACAACTGCAAGATATGAAAATGTGCTGTGACTCATCTATCTGCAAGCTCAAGTTAATCAAGATATTCAGGAGACGTATGGAGACTTAGAAACACAAAGGAGCTTTTTTTCCAATTTATTTTATATTTTTAACCCAAAGCTGTATGTTGGAAAATAGCAGACTGTGATATGCTGATGCTTCAGTGCATCAAAGAAGCTGGCAAAACTGAACGGTGCATCTGATATTAAGCCAAAATTTCTCTTTATCTAAAATCAATGCTACTCAGTGAGGAATACCTGTTCTGGGTTATTAGCTGTAACAAACTGATAAAATTCATATAAAATATTAATTTGATTAATTCCCTTCTTCTGTTAGAACCGCATTATGGAGATAAAGCAAAGAGAAGAGATTTCCTAATTTGATAGTTGCTTCCGGCAAGAAGGAGAGCAAATATATGCAGTGAAAAGTAATTATTACATTGCCATTCCATTGCAGTCCACCTGAGTCCTCAGAAACTGGATTTATTATTGTAGTCTATCACTCACATAATTCAGGGACGCTCAGCTTCTCTGTTCACAACTGAAAGATAGATTCCTGCTGCAATCTCTACAGGCAGAGGTTGAGGAATTAATGATATATTTCAGCTCTAATCAACATTAAAATGTCCCTTCTGGGCTGGTGCCTTTTCTGCTTGTTTTTTTGAGAGTGCCTAAGGACACCCTAGTCAACAAAGAAATAAAAACAGTGGTGGTGCTTGGGGGTGTCAGAGCTATCCGTTCTTTCCTCCCAAGCTTACTTGGTGACACTCACTGATCTGTCTGAAATCTGAAGCCCAGAAGTTTATGGGGTTGTGTAGACACCAGAGTGTTAATATTTCAGTTTAATATCTGCTTTTCTTGTGGAAATAGAGCTGAAGAAACCTTTTGAAGCCTATCTCTTCCGTCCCCACTTGAGGAAGTTCTTCTCCGGACGAGGTCACAAGTTTGATGGAAGGCATTTTTATTGTGGTTTTGAAGGTTACTTGTGGGTTTCTGACATCCTTTTCTATTCAGAATTTAAATGTTATTCGGTCTGAAGGAGAGAACAAGTTCTGAAGAGTCAATATCACAAAAATAGCCAATCTTCTATAGACCTAGTCATGTCCAGTAAACAGAAGAATCACTTTATCAGTCATGGCTGAAATTGAGATTGGTTGAAATCTCAACTGAAATCATTGAAATCATTGGTTGAAATCATGGTTGAAATCGAAGTTGCTGCCCTGGCTCAGGTGCAGCAACTTGCACTTGGCCTTGTTGACCTTGATGGGTGCCCACTTCTCAGGCCTGTCGAGGTCACTCTGGATGGCATCTCTTCCTTCTGTTGTGTCATCTGCAACACTCAGCTTGGCATCATCTGCAAACTCACTGAGGGTGCGCTTGATCCCACTGTCTATGCTGTTAATAAAGATATTAAGCATCACCATGGATGTCCACCTGAACATAGAGCTGTTGACTGCAACTCTGGCTGTGGCCATCCAGTCAATTCCTTATTCATCAGCCAGTGTCAGTCTATCAAAGCCATTCACTGGTCTGTATTTCCCAGGGTCTCCCTTCTACTCTTTTTTCAAAGCAAGTGAGATGTTTCACTTATTCCACTCACTGTGGACTTCACCTAACTGCCATGACTGGTTCACATCTTGGTCCACACTATCATAGGTTTGGGAACACGTGTAAAGAAAGACCTGAAAATAAATTTCTGCCTGTAGCAGGACATTTTGACAGCTCTTGCTGCCATGTAGATTGGGAGTTGGATTCTTTCCCACATACAGCTTCTCTGTCATCCATAACAGTACATTGACGGATGCCTTCTGGAGAGACTCAAATGTGTTTTGTTGACTGATCTAACCAGGGAAAGTCTGGTCATTATCTGAAGGTTTCTGAGAAAACTGTGAGTCCTCAGGCCCCAGGTTTTTAGTAGCATTATATAGCAAGTAGAAGTAAAGACAGTCAGTGGTACAAGAGTATTCAGAATAAGCCGAAATATCTGGAAACTCGGAAACCCAAGTGAATGTTCGTACATCAACTGTCAAACAAATTTTACCTAGGTCATCATTTGAAAATCTCTTTTTAGAATGAACAAAACAGAAGAAACAACACCTGTATCAGAAGGATAATTCCAGCTCCATTTAAAAGTCTTTCTCCCAGATGTAGACATTGTATTGAATTTACCTAAAGGCAGTGATTCAGAGCTGTGGCAGATGAAGACGCATTCTTAATTCCTTGGACAAATGTGTCATTTTTCTTGCTTCTTTATCACTCCACTAATTATTCCTTGAACAGAAATATGATCAAGCTAGAATGTACCATCCAGTAACTACTTTGTCAATTGCTCATACATTTCTTTCATTTTGTTTCTGATCATTAACAAAACTTTTGAAAAGTTGAGTGCAGAAAAGGTTCTCTATGCAATAAAGAATACACCTGTTTTTGCATGCTCGTTGACAAGGTCCTTTAGAAACACAGTATTATGTGACAAGAAAACTAACATTGTTTTCTAATTTTTTATTCTGTATTGTAACACCAGCTTCTAAGTTATTCTAGAACCTTCCCATGCAAAATTTTTGGGGATAAATTTGCTTTCTGGCTCATAGATCTAGACAAATTCGTATTTTCTGAAATAGGTACAGCTGGGGACAATGCTTCACAGACTAGCGTAGGAACAGAAAATCACTGTAGCAGATGGTAAGGCTATAGCCATGTAGACATAGCTCTGACGTTTGCTTGTTTTACAACTCTTTTGTGACCACTGCTTGCAACAGATTCTAACATCCATCCTCTAGCAGCTGAGTTGCCGTGTTAAGACTTCGGAAGCAATTATTTAAAATGCAAGATCTCTCAGGGAATTTTAAAATCTTAATTCATAGCCATCTTCTCACTAAGAGGATAAAATGCAGCTAGGGTGTTATCATGTACTGTTTCCTTTTCCAAGTCAAACATGAGTGAGGGAAAGTCTTGTAAGCTTCCTACTCACCTCTAGGAGAAATATAGGAGGAATACTGATGGAGTGATGTGATGCAGAGGGTCCCTGCAAGCTAGTTGAATATGTACACTCAGAATTTACTTTTGGCTACTTATATAGAATATTTAGGTGTCTTTTTTTTTTTTCCCAGGTTCCTTTTCCTGAGGTCAATAAGGACTTCATGACATGAATCCAGATATTACCAGGTATGATGTAGCAGTTGGAGGTTTTTATTGTTCCGCAGAGGTGTTTTCTGCAGCACTACAGTTTGATCAGATTGAGGTCAACGATAAATGAGCCCCTTTGTCCTGCCACAAGCCACTTGGGCTTCTCTGCCCTATCTTGTTTAGCCTGCACAAATGATTTTGAAGCCATGTGGTAAATTGCGCTGAGGAACTGGTGTGGGGTGAAATCAACCCAAATAAAAAGAAAAAAAAAATGTTTTAACCCAAATGTTTCTGTCAGTCTGGTTCACTGTGAGGCCTCACAAATAGTTATGCTGAGTACAGGCAGGTTGTAGCACAGAAATGGGAGTGCTGGTCAGGAACGGGTGGAGGCACGGGGCCTACTCCCAGTTGGCAGTGTTGGTTTCAGTTGGCAGCGTTAACGCTGTATGCTCAGTTATCAAAAACCTGTGACAGCAGAGGAATCTCTTCACTCTGGACAGAGCAGGAGATTCATTTCAGAATTTAAAAGGTGGTGTTGAATCTCTCCACCCATTGATACAATCTTGAAGGAAATGTTTCTGCTTCCTCCCTCGCTGTGGTCACCTGTGCTGCAGTCTGGCTTTATTCAGGTGAAAGCAAATTCACAAGAGGGAAGATTAGAAAATTTCAGAGGACTAACATTCACAAATCAAAACAAATAGTCTGTCTTGTTTTCTGTACTGTGGGCACTGATTAACATATATTTGCCTTTGAAATGATGAAGATTGAGTCTATAACTCACAGCACTATCTGCAAGATCGCTTTTTTGTTTCTTTTAATTTTGACTCTTTGTATGCATCCAAACCTGATTATGATATAACAAGTTCACAGTAATATCCAATCTAAACAGGTGAGAGCAGTTTTGAGCTGACTCTACTTCAGCTGAGAAGTAGATAGTTTATATATAGTATATAGCCTGTTGATAAGAACAAAATTGTAATGAGATTTCCAGAGTCAGGACAGTTTATTGTAGCCTATGTTTTATCTCATGCTTGTATTCCTGATGTCCATTCCAAATTTCTTTCCCATAGCAGAAAACCTGTGCCTTCACCTGAAGAGAAAGGGGAAAGCAAGAGTCTTTATCTGACACAAGAACTTGTTTAAAAACAGATCATGTAATTATTTCTTACTAGTAAACTGAATTATTCTAGTTAATATATTAATTGAGTGTTGCAGGCACATCTGCAATGTAACATGTCGCAGGTGTGGAATTTATGCGACACTTTTGATTGCAATGCAACACACTGGCGGTTGTGTTGTAAAAGCTCCAGCTAACACAGTCTTTAGATCTAGAGTGCATCTGATGAACAGGTATATAGGAAACTCTACCAAGAGCTGGGGTACTGCATACATAGTGCAGGTTCTTGTATCGTTATGTTGGGTTTATCAGTTTCGGGAGCTGTTACCCAGCCTGGGCTGGTGTCCATTGGAAAGCTACCATAAAGCTACCAAAGCTAAGCTGAGCAAGCCAATGCTCTCCACCAGGTACATCCTTTCTACCAGAAGAAGGAGACAGAGCTACTCTCCTTGGTCCTGCTAGACACTCATGGTCCAGACCTCACACACAGGCTCTCTAGCTGTGGGCTGTTTTCCTCAGATTGCTGAAATATATTGCAGGTCTTTGTTCCACATCCTTCTGTTTGAAGTAAAGGCTTTAATTTCACTGTGAGTCTCTATTACATATATATTTATATCACAGAATCACAGAACCATCTAGGTTGGAAGAGACCTCCAAGATCACCAAGTCCAACTTCTGACCTAACGCTAACAAATCTTCCACTAAACCATATCACTAAGCTCTACATCTAAACGTCTTTTAAAGACCTCCAGGGATAGTGACTCAACCACTTCCCTGGGCAGCCCATTCCAATGCCTAACAACCCTTTTGGTAAAGAAGTTTTTCCTAATATCCAACCTAATCCTCCCCTGGTGCAACTTTAGCCCATTCCCCCTCATCCTATCACTGGGCACGTGGCAGAATATATAATATATGGAAAAAAAAAAGAAAGAAAAAAGAAAAGAAAGAGAGAAAGAGAGAAAGAGAGAAAGAGAGAAAGAAAGAAAGAAAGAAAGAAAGAAAGAAAGAAAGAGAAAGAGGAAAAAGAAAGAAAGAAAGAAAGAAAGAAAGAAAGAAAGAAAGAAAGAAAGAAAGAAAGAAAGAAAGAAAGAAAGAAAGAAAGAAAGAAAGAGAAAGAGGAAAAAGAAAGAAAGA